>NC_056725.1:1502324956-1502477456 GCF_019279795.1 Protopterus annectens | reverse complement strand
CTGAATACCTGCTGGCACACAGGCACAAAGGTCTAGTGATGGTTGTACAGCATAACAGTGGACATTAGCAAAGTAAGAATACTGACTAATAGTAAAGTGCACTGCAATACCGCCGATCAAAAAACACAGCATTACCAGTTTTCTAAAGCCTTACACAGCTTCTTATCAATATGATTCAATGATTTGTGACAGAGTTTTTTTTTCAGTGAAATGAGATTAGATCTAAAGACATGTACAAACATATGAATATATTTATATATTTATACACACACCTATATATATATATATATATATATATATATATATATATATATATATATATATAAACTCACTGCTCACTAGGCACGATTATTTGATTTAAATTTTCTGATTAACTTATTGACCCTACATGTTTATAGCACTTTTCTTTTTTCTTTTTGACTTGTTAGTACTGTACTAGTCACTGTAGTGTCCCTTTATCCTTTAGCAGTATCGCATAGCATTTTTTCCTGGTCCAGTCAATTATCCTCCTCTGCCATGTAGGAAGAATAAGTTGTTAACCATTCCTGTTTTATTATAACCCTCCCTCTACACTGGCCAGTATGGAATCTCATTCAGCTTTTCCCATTCTGTAGCCAGCCTGATAGCACTAGGAATTTTGAGGTACTGTAGTAAGTGCCTCATGCTTACCAACAACTCTTTAGTACTACCTCACAATGATTCCATATATGAGAGGTTTAAGTATTTACTTAACTCAGAGGCTACCTTCACACCTTGGTAATAATGACACTCATAATCACAGTGCAGGACACTTCCATCAGACCAACTTACTTTGAGATTTTTAAGAGAACAATTCTTAAGCTTCCCAGACTAAGGACTAAGAAACCACAAACATGCTCATACATCAACACATCCACCTTCAACCTTCACACCTCAAGCCAGTACAAATCTCAAGGAGTCACACGGGTGCAGACTTAAAGTCCTTATGGTTCACTGGAACTGTATCTAGCCACAGTAATGTTTTAGTAATAGGTGACTCTATTGTCAGGCATATGGACACCACCCTCACCAGGGTGGATAAGAATAGCATGGTCATCTGCTGTCTTTCTGGAGCCTATCACATCTTCAGACCTACTTGGAATCATGGGGGAATATCAGTGTTTGTAAAACATATCTTCACCCATAACATATTCCTCAGGAAACCACATTAACTCTTAGATGTCCAAATCTCCATAAACAAGACTTATTACCACTTCATATGTAGCTGTCACACAACCTCTGTTTCTCCTTTAGAACACGAAACCTATCTTAACACATAAGTTTAAATCCCCATTAAAGCAAGCACCCTTGTACTGGAGGAATTCAACTATCCATCAATAAACGGGCTGATGTTAAGTGTCAATATCTAGCATGCCCAATATTTCCTTGACATTATAAATGCTAACTCTGTTTTACAAATAGTTAACCCATCCTACTAGGGACCCCAGTAACCTTGACCTAGTCCTCACAAATATGGCAACTTCTTGCACAGCTCTATAGGTATCCTGCCTTTTAAATCAGACCATAAATTAGAGAGGTTTTTCTTTGAAACTGATGGTACTTCCCCTGTAAATACTTGCCAAAAGCAAATTTTTTTCAGTTACTTGATGAATTAAATAAATTCAACTATAATCCTTTTCTGACAGATCTCATAAATAATGCCACTGCCAATGCCTCTGACATCTACTCCCAATTAAATAGTTGTATTGTTAAGAAGTCCCTAACAGCAGCAAACATAATGATACATTGAAAGAAAACACCCTGAGGTGGAAAATCTGCATAAATAAAGTATACAAGAGGAATAAATTGCTGAGTCCACCTGGATAGCCCAGCCACAAGCCCAACAAGACCCTCGCATTGAGCGCATGCCAAATTCAAAAGTATTATCATGGGAAGAACAGGATACTGTCCCTAGTCTGTGTTGCCTATGTACCGAAAGCAGAATTCAACAGTATTATCATGATGAGAACATGATACTTTCCTTAGTCTGGAAAGTTTAGTTGAAGGAAATGCCCAGAAGATAAACATGGAAAGAAACACTAAAATGGAAGGACCTTTATACAGAAAGCTAGCACTGCCTAAAACTCCCTCCCGCCCACGAAAGCATTCTGGCCGGTGTATAAGGACTACAGTAGAACTGACCTCCCTGAATCCTGCTCTAATAAAATAAGTGCATGTAAGCCCCAGACATTACTTTTTTTTACAAAGACAGTAGGTTTCCCTATCTGCTCTTTGGAATTTTGTAATTAAAATCCTTGTGGTCTCCTAAGCCCCGACAGCATGCACACTCACAGGGATTACCCCATTTTCCCCACTAGATGGCAGCAACCCCCCCAAAATCACTCCCTGACTAGCTAGTACCCATTATATCCTAATAAGAGTAGTTTTGGTACTATCCCTCCTAAAGGGGCCCTCTTCCAGGACTAGCAACCCTTTATTTCACATATATCTGTAATTTCTTTTACAACCTATTTACTTAGTTTAACTAAAGACTCTACCAGTCTTAGCACCACTATCAGAGTTCAGCCCCCACCTACACTCACTGATACTTTTTTGGCGCTCACCTCTGCTGGGGTGTGGACACTCCTTTCCAAACTTCCCAGGTCACTCCCCCTGTCCCATCCACAATCCCCTCTCCCTGTGTACCATCATCCTATCCTAGCCTAGATCCCCTCCCCCTCCCTCCTACCTGTATTACAAATACAGGTTTTAGCCTGCGGCATCCTTCCCTAAGGCCATACCTCAACTAGGAAGGACTCCAGTCCCAACGTGTCGTGTACACACCAGTAAGGAGCTCTGCAACTGATTGCTTGATCTGTTAAACTTGAAAAGTGTCGCTACATATGTATTATGCACCCTGTTACAATGTCTGTGTGTTTATGACTGCACATGGTATTCTGTAACTGCTCCATTCATGGTTTGTCTGCAAACTGTCTGCCACTTTTAGAAAGGAAATATAATGCTAACTGTATAGTTTTTGCATTATAAAGTGGATAGAATTGGTTGTTTGTTGAATGAGAGGACATATTTTGTCTGTTTCACAGATACACTAATATCCTAAGCACTATGAAAGGTCTATAAACAACTTTTATCCTTACAACTGAGAAACCTACTGCTATCGTTCAAAGGGGTTACCTTACTAATTGTCTAGTCTGATCCTAGAGCAGGGGTAACGGCTACCTAGCCGATGCAACTTCCTGTCTGCAGCAAGGCATTAGGAACATTTTTCTTAGCATTAACAATATAAACTAAAGGGAAAATACAACAAGGCTTGCAGGGTTTCCTTTGCTAGTTTCCTAGTGTTGTTATTAGGTGGGAAATACGGCTCATCCATCCGCAGTAAGGTACCAGGAAAGGCTGTTAGTTATGAAACTATTGCCTTCTCTAAGGAAATAATGGGC
This sequence comes from Protopterus annectens, assembly GCF_019279795.1. Classification (NCBI taxonomy): domain Eukaryota; kingdom Metazoa; phylum Chordata; order Ceratodontiformes; family Protopteridae; genus Protopterus; species Protopterus annectens. The sequence goes on along the minus strand of NC_056725.1, from coordinate 1,502,474,037 downwards.
GTATAGTGATTACACTACTAGCTGCCTAGTGCTGTCATTAGGCGGGAAAACGGCTTCTCCATCCACAGTAAGGCATCAGAAATGGCTTTTAGTTCTGGTAATATTAATTTTAGTAAAGACACAACAGGTTTTACAGGATTTACATTGCTAGTTGCCTAGTGCTTTTATTAAGCTGGAAAATGGCATTTACAGTGTGCACTAAGCTATCAGGAACTGCTTTTAAATTTGGAAATATTAACTGCTGCATAGTCATACCAGGGCTTACAGGTATACATTGCCAGCTGTTTAGTCTTGTTATTAGGTGGGAAAATGGCTTCTCCGTTCGCAGCAAGGCATCAGGAACGGCTTTTAGCTTTGGTGATATTATTTTCTGTAAATATACAACAGGGCTTATTGAGTATATATTGCTAGCAACCTAGTGCTGTTACTAAGTTGAAAAATGGCTTTACAATTGGTTGCAAGATATCTGGAACGGCATTTAACTTTGGTAATATTAACTGCTGTATAATTACAACAGGGCTTACAGGGTTCACATTGCCAGCTGCCTAGTGTTATTAATAGGCAGGAAAACAGCATTTTTAGTCTGCAGTAAGTCATCTGAAATGGCTTACATCTTAAGAAATAGTAGCTGCTGCAAATATACCAGGCCTTACACTTTGGTTAACCTAGAACTGTGTTATGCTACAAACTAGAACTGTGTCATAGGAATATATTGTGATATGTCTGTCTTTGCAACTGTGAAGTTATGTTACTGATCATATCCTTTGTAACTCTGTACCTAAACCTCCTGCACGCACCATCTCAACTACCTATTTGCTCTTATTCTGTGCATTTACATCAGCTTCTTACACCTTACTCACCACTCTCACTTGCTCACATGTAATTACCCTGACATTCTACGCTGTTACCCCACTACTTCTACTCTCTATCTCTAACACTACCCACTTTTTTTATCTTTCAGATAGCACTGTCTAAAACTCCTTCCCACCCATGAAATAATTCTGGCCTGTGTATAAGGACTACAGTGGAACTGACCTCCCTGAATCCTGCTCTAATAAAATAAGTGCATGTAAGCTCCAGAAGCTACTTTTTTTTTTACAAAGGCAGTTGGTTTCCCTATCTGCTCTTTGGAGTTTTGTAATTAAAATCCTTGTGGTCTCCTGAGCCCTGACAGCATGCACACTCACAGGGATTACCCCATTTTCTCCACTTGATGGCGGCAACCCCCCAAAATCGCTTCCTGACTAGCTAGTGCTAATTATATCCTAATAAGAGTAGTTTTGGTACTATCCTTCCCAAAAGGGCCCTCTTCCAGGACTAGCAACCCTTTATTTCACATATATCTGCTGTAATCATATTTTACAACCTATATACTTAGTTTAACTACAGAATCTAGCAGTCTGTGCACCACTATCAGTGTTCAGCCCCCACCTACACTTACTGATACTTTTTTGGTGCTTACCTCTGCTGGGGGCTCTGTACCGGCTCTGTTTGCCCTTCGGGCTCACTATGCTCCCCTACCCTACACCCAAAAATCCACCCACCTTCACAGCACCTAAACTTATACCTCACCTTACTCACCTGACTTTCTTCCTACTCAGTTCACCAGCCAGAGCTAACTCATAGCTCCTCCTACTCTAACATCACACCCATACCTGAACTCACTCATCCCTACCTCCACCCCTTTATCAAATAACACTAATAAAAGCTTCCAAACAAACATAATGCAAGTTCTACTACCCTTACTCATACTAGCTCTGACATCCCTTTCCTACACTACAGCCATACAAACTAACCTGCCCTTAGACACCACCTCATTCCATAGTACACATAACAAAAGACACATCACCTCCCATGTATGCTTTACAGTCTGTCCAACATTATTTTCCACAAATATTATGCCATACACACCCAGCACCCATCTATGTACTACTATCAATAGGAAAGCAGTATACATATTACTCTCAAACCTAACCTATGTTATCAAACACATATTTAAACTCAGTAAAAGACTCCTCATAGCTGGTGACATACACCCAAACCCAGGACCCTCCTTTACTAACCTTCCAAATAGAGCTCAATCTGATCTCCTAATAATGAATATCAACATAAGAAGTATTTCAAATAAACAAGTAGACCTACATGCTTTTATTTCTCACTACTCCCCTGACATCGTAACCATTACCGAAACATGGCATATCACTAGTGATGAGATTCTACCACAAGGTTACAACATCCTAAGGCTAGATAGAACAAATAGGAAGGGTGGTGGAGTTGCAATTCTATTTAAAAATGAAATAAACCTCCAACCATTTTATACCCCTCTACCATCATTTCAAAATGCTGAAACCATAGGCTCTATTCTATCAATAAACAATGAGAAAAAAATTGACATCCTTTGTTGCTATATTCCTCCTGGAAATAACTCCCCAGGCATAGAAGAAGTCCTTCATTGGTTGTATTAAAATTGCCCTCAGGAAATAATTTTACTAGGCGACCTCAATACCAACTGGCAAACTTTCAGCTCCAAAAACCCTACCAAGAGTATTAACCTCTGCAACTTCACACAACTAATTCAAGACCCCACCAGAATAGATAAAAAAACATAAACAAACCATTATTGACTGGACACTAGTAAATACCTCCAAACATCACTATCAGGCAGGGTCCCTACCTGACATACTCAGTGACCATCTCCCTACTTTCCTCCTCAGGAAACAAACCAAAATGCTCAAAGCCATAACCTATAAAAAGATCAGGGATGATCGTAACTTAACTCCAGACATACTATACAACATTCTCCACCAATGTAACTGGCTGACTCTAAAACCCTACACCTAGATCAGGCGATAGAATACTTTAATAATAGGTTTATCTCAGTTCTAAATTCCATGGCACTTTTAAGAAAGAGAAGAATCAAAGTAAGCTATGCACCATGGTTAAGTCGGGACACAAGAACCCTCTGTAAAATCAGAGACAAGACCTGGAAGCAATGGAAACAAGACAACTCTGAACAAACCAAACAAAAGTACAAACAACTTCGAAACCTAGCCAAAATACAAACCAAACAGGACAAACAAAACTACTTCCTAGGCCTCCAAAACAAACATGCAAACAACCCCCAAAAGTTTTGGCATTCTATCAACTCATTGCTAAAACCTGGAACAATTGCTACCCCCACCTCCCCATATACTAACAGCAAAGATATTGCCTCCCAGCTTAACTCTCACTTCATAAACTCAATCCAAACTCTATCCAACCAGCTAACAAACACCAATACCTCATCTAACACAACCACTAGAAACACTCCTGACAATACTACCAACCAACCATCCTTCTCCCTCTCTCCAGTCCCTACATCAAAAATTAGAAACCTGCTCCACAAACTAAAATCTACCCCACTAGCTGCCGACAGTATACCCACTAACTTCCTAAGAATGGCAGCTTTCTCTTGCTTATCCAGCATCAATCTTAATAAACAGGTCCATTCAGGAAGCCTATGTACCACAACTATGGAAAATATCCTACATAATACCTATTCACAAAGGAGGAAAATCTTACGCTTTTTCCAACTACAGGCCAATAGCTATTTTTTTCCCCATTATTTAAGCTCCTAGAGAAATGCATAAGCTCACATGTTATTCAATTCATAGATACTAACAAGCTTCTCTCATCCACACAACATGGTTTCCGCCCTCACCATAGTACAACCTCTGCTCTTCTCTCTTTCACCACCCTGGTTAATCAACATAGGAACAACATCAACTATGTATCTGCTACCTTCTTAGACCTCTCAAAAGCTTTCGACATGGTCTCACACCCTAAATTACTGGACAGCCTTCATTCTCTATCCTTTACTTCCTCTACCATCTCCTGGTTCAATAGCTACCTATCAAGCAGACATCAATCTGTACAATGGAATAATGAGCTATCCCCTCCTCTCCCCAAATCAATAGGGGTATCTCAAGGCTCTATACTTGGCCCACTACTTTTCACGATTATTATAAACAATCTATATACCTCCTCTAAGCAAGCCTCACTAATTCAGTATGCAGATGATTCCACTTTCATCTGTGCAGCCCCATCTGTCAATACCCTCCAACAACTAGTACAGGAATCTTTCTCTGCTATTGAAAATTGGATCACTGTCATCCACATTATACTTAATCCTAACAAAATCAAACTTCTGCTGTTCACACCTAATAATGTTCACACCTAATAAAACTAAATCCTCCCCTCCACTTTCTCTATCTCATCTAGGAATGGCACTATCATCTCTCCATCCACTCACACAAAACTCCTAGGAGTTGAAATAGACAACAACCTAGCATTTGATCTTCACATAGCACAAACTATTCAAAAGGTTCATAAGAAAATGGGAACCCTATACAGGCACAAAACTTATCTCACAGAAAAAGCACGTATCACTCTAGCTCAAACGCACCTCCTATCGACACTTACTTATGCAGCACCTATCCTAACCCACACTAAAAATTCAGATCTGAATAAGTTAGAAGCATGCTACAACAAAATAGCTAAATTTGCCAACAATTCCCCCTTTAGAACTCATCACTGCCAAGTACTAAAAGAAATTCAATGGCTTGAATTCCCTAACTTACTATCTTACCAACAACTCACCTACGTCTTTAACATCAGAAACCACCCAGACAAAACTCCAGCCCTCAGTCATCTAATAACCTCCCACTCTTCCAGTCGCCCTCTACGCTCTTCCAATAAACCCCTCCCCAGTGTTACTACTGCTAACAACACTACAGGAAAAGCCCTTTATTCCCACATCATAGCCAAAAAATGGAACAATCTCCCCACCAATATAACCTCCACAACAACAAATGCAAACTTCAAAAAAAATCACTCAAATCTCATCTCAGGACAACTTGGATTTGCCCATGTATCACTTGACAATCCCTATACCTTTCTTCTATCTTCTATCAATCTACTCCAGTCTAAACATCACACTATATCTATGTACATTGAAATACTGACTCATCATATATCATATTGTTCTTTCTGCTCCCTTCTATACATACTTGCTAAATCTGTAAACAGTTCTTACTACCTTTGTGAAACTATCTCTAATTGTAACTTTTGTCCTGGCAAACCTGGTAACTACTGGAAACCAAACTCTGAATATATCTGTCTAAACCCTTTCACTGAACCCTTGTAAATATTTCTCAAAACTGTATCTTAGTCTTGCACTGCAAGTTTAACTATAGTTAACAAAGTAAAGAATAACTCTACTTGTAAATACATTTTTGCCTGTTTTGCATGTATATCTCTAATTGTATAAATGTATGTATATCTCTAATTGTATAAATGTGTTCTTAATTGTAGAGCTTTTCTCCCCGGGCCTCCACTGAAAATGGACCTGGTCCAGCTGGATTTTTCCTGTTAACAAATGTAAAATAAATAAATAAATAAATAAATAAATAACTGCTTATTGGAGATCCCATTGAGCACTCTTAGGCAAGCAAGTAAATGAAGGACAAAGCTGAGCAAGACCTTAAAACAGCCATTAAATCCAAAAAATAACAACACATTTATCATAAACAATGATGTCTAGAGCTAATATGTTAACTGTCAAATTTAATGCACATTTTACACCAACACTTGGTCAATCATTGATGTCCTTCATGTTTTTGCTTCAGAACTTCTCTTTGCAATGTTAGCGGCATAATTAATCCTGGTACAATAAGACAGCCCTGTGCTGTGAAATATGAACTATCACAACCCAGTAAACTAATGAACTGCCTGTATCCATCCACTGTGTATACAGATAATTATAGACTGCAGATCTGCATCTGGCTTTGTTACTTCTTTGAGCTTACCTATTCTATGAGAATTCACCCGTCTTCTAGATGTTATTGCTTGCATATATGCACTTCCCTCTTCATTAGTGCCTAAACAGATTGTCTCAGTCACTGGATTTCTATACAGGAGATCTGCAACTATCAATTTCTTCCATGAAACATAGACTGCATTTGCTTTGAATTGTCTGAGTCATAATGACAGCTGTTGATGTCTTCGAGGAATTGTATCCAAGTCACACAAGTTTATCAACTGTTCCTGTGTTTTGTAATCTTGTTGTAGGTGGAAAATGACTATGCACAATAGTTAATATCAAAAGCACTCCTACTGCCAGGCATTACCTTTCAGTTTTAGAATATTTCCTCAGTCTAAGTAAATGTACAAGAAGAAGCTACATGCTTAATTGTGCTATTACTTTGTTGTAATAACACTGCTTCACCACCATAACTGCCGGTATCTGCAGCAGCCACAGTCAGTTTGCTGACAGTATAATAGGCCAGTGCTGCTATGGACACAGATATGGACTCAGCCTTTTAAGAGGCCTGTTCTTGGCCATGACTACATAAATGTGCCATATTTTTTTGGAAGTTCACCTAGAGGATGAAGAGCCACTGATAGTCCTGACATAAACTTGCCCAGATAGCATATTACTCCAAGCAGTTGTCAAAGTTCCATTGCTTGCTGTACTCTGCATGAATATTGCTGGTCTCTGTCTGCATTTTATTTTGAATTGAAGTTTTTCATTTAAGGTTTGGTTGCTTCTATTTTGCATCTTATTCTTGTATTACATTTGTTCTGTTTTATGTTTTCTGTTCTGTTGGAGTTTTAAGAGGTCTTGGTTAAGGCCAGTTAGAAACGTTAGCAAGGAATTCCATTGCAAACAATGAATACCATCAGCTAATTAGTGGGAGAAGCTGAGAAATAGCATTCCCCATTTAGCTACAAATATGTCTGTTTAGCTGGAGTGCTTGTTTGGCATGCTTGCTGTAATCTGCCTGAATATTGCTGATCTCTGCAGTTTCCCACCCACCGACACAACTGTTATTGTATTCTTAAACCTGGTGACTATAATTTGATTTTAGACACTCCTCCCAGTCTCATCTTATCAGCTCATTCTGCTGAGTATAGAGAGATAATTTGGGAAGCCCACCCCCTTAGTTTCTTGACCTTGAATTATTCTTATGTTTCCTCCGTTCCAACTTAATTTAAAAAATGACACTTTATTCAGCTGCTCTTACTATATGTGTGCTCCCTCACACTTTATTACATTATTTTGCTTTTGCTGCTTGTTCTTAAAAGTGTTCAGTTGCATTTATTCTGCTGCTCAATTACTGCTTGTTAGTATCCTGATTAAATTGTAACTGGTATTCTAGGCCTCTTAGCTTTGGTTTAAGCACTTGGGCTTCAGGACAGTTGTTTTACATTATGAAGGTTTGTGGTCTACACTGTTGTGGCAAGAGAGGTAGCATACATTTTTTTGCATTGAGAATTGCTGGTTGAAGGCATACTGCGTCTGCTATTCTAAAAGTTTCTTAGTTGTGGTTTAAGTGTTTGGGCTTCAGGCAAGTTATTTTACATTAAGAAGGTTTGTGGTCTACACTCTTAAGGGAGGAGAGGGTAGCCTCTGCCCTTCTGAGCTGGAAGTTGCTGGTTGAAGGCTTATTGTGCCAGCTTATTTTAAACTGTTTTTTTTCTGAAATTGTTGCACCTTGTTTGCTGTAGCATAGACTAGATTCAGACCTGCTCAACCTAGTTCTGTTTGTATAACATGAGCACTAAAATAGGCTGTCTTTTGTTGGAGAGGTTCCCCTACACCATAGTGGCAGGAGTGTGCAGTTAGAACTCATCTAATTAAATGTTGCTGGAACAGGTCTCAGTTTTGAGCTTTTTTATTGGTTAGTTTGTTTAAATCAGTTTGCTGTCATTTGCAACATAAGCAGCGTGTTTGCAGGTGTTTGCTCTTGTTTTAGCAAAGCTCCACAGAGTTTGGTAACCAGTTGCTGCTCTGCTGTATTTATCTGTTCAATCTAAGCCATCTGCTGATCTCTTCAAAACTTAAGCAGAATTGTTCACCATATATTGTACTTTTGAACTGCATTTTTACCATATCACCGCACATTTGAACTGGGCTTTTTTTCCTGAAATTGTTGCACTTTGTTTGCTGTGGCATAGACTACATTCAGACCTGCTGAATCTAGTTCTGTTTGTAAGCCTTGAGCATTAAACCAGGCCATCTTTTGTTGGAAAGCGTTCCCCTGCACCAAGGTGACAGGAGCGTACAGTTAGAACTCACCTGATTGAAGGTTGCTGGAACAGGGCTCAGTTTTGAACTTTTTTATTGGTTAATATGTTTGATTTGATTAAATCAGTTTGCTCTCATTTGCTACATAAGCACTGCATTTGCACAGGTTTGCACTTCTTTGCCCATCATGCACTGCTGAGCAGCAATGAGCACTGTTGTCAGTTATAGATGCAAACATTCCTGCCTGCCAATTTTCCCTTAGTACTATGCTGGTGCTCCATTGGTGAACTCTTGCAATTGTTCCTCATTGACAGGTGATACATTCAGCAAAGCTCCTGAGGTACCAACACAGATCTTACCTACTAGCCCATCGATTTTTTTTTGTCCATGTCTCCTGTCCTCTACTTTACCTGGTCCTTCCTGTCTTCCCCTTGTTTTCTTTTTTTTTTTTTTCACTAATAATTCTTTATTACTTTTTCAATTTGTTCATACAAAGATTTGACGGGATATACACAGGTAATTTCCAAACAATGCTACAAAAAAACAATCCTACAACATATGTACACTATATACATGAATGCTTCCATTTTAAAACAAAAAAGAACATCTGACGAGTCTAGACAATAGGTATTATATCTTATAATAATTTGATTACTGTTAAAATTTGACTTTATAGTATTTGTATCCAAGGGTTATCCTGGGTTCCACACATTAAGCCAATATAATGTTGAAAATTTGTTCCCATATCTTCTGATTATTTATGTGTTTGGTATTTTCATTGATTAGTAATTTGTGGGCTAGTATGTGTTTTATTACTAGAATCTTAAAGTTGTCCCATGACGTTTGCGATGGATTCAACTGACCATATCAACTTACCTAGCATTATGGACTGACAATTTTCCACAGATTCTCCAGCCATCCTGGTCAATATGGGCATCCTGAGGCAATGTAGCAACTGCCTCAGGTCTACTTCAGTAGAACAAAATATCACTTAGCTGAAATTCAGATAACAGAGATGAAAAGACAAACAGCATAAGAACACCAATGTCCCAGAACACCCACTTACCACTCCAGGTAAGTAAAAGCTTGGCCATCCTGTTGAACTTTGCCCCTTACCCCTGTGGTAGTGCAATCTAGAAGTTGGTATATTTAGTTAGGGAGGGTGTGGGGGGAGCAGCCTCCCACATTGGTGGGTTTACTTTCCTTCGTTGTTTTTTTTTTTCAGGATGGCTAAGCATTTACTTTCCTGGAGTGGTGAGTCGGTGTTCTGTGATGTCGGAGTTCTCGTGCTGTCGGTCTTTTCATCTCAGTTATCTGAATTTCAAGTAAATGATATTTCGGTCTACTGAAGGAGACCTACTGCCTCACGTACTCTGACAACCCACTTCTAGTCTACACAAATTAATTATGTGAGAGATGCAGCTATATCAAGAACGTAGAATCCAGGCTCTCTCACATACCAGTCAGTTCATCTGATATTAAGAAAGGTTGCCAGCATGTGCACCTCACATCCTGCACCTACCAAACAAAAGACACATAAAACTACATATGCGGAGATCCTTACCAGAATCTTGCCAAAGCATCAGAGACCATCCAAACACAAACACAATCACGATTCACATAATACACCCTCTGCAGAACATAGAACACATAATATAACACATGACATTGTCTCACAAATCATGTCCTTAAGGCATAACAGACATTTTTGTCATAGGCGACTCAGTTGTGAGACACACAGATGGCCCTCTCACAAGGTTGGATAAGGAAAAAGTCACAGTCAGCTGTCAGTCAGGTGCCAGGATTCTCCACATAACACATGCACTCAAGTCTCTTAGCAACAGGTACTGTTATGACTCTGTAGAGTCCATGTTGGTGTGAACTACTTGAGCATGCCTCACTAGACTATATGAAAAGAGACATGACAGGTATGTCCCTAGCCTTAAGCAGTACTTTAGCTTCACCTAGGATGATACCTCAATACAAACAAAAAAATAATTGACTTCAGCAATTGGCTTAGTTTCTGGTGTCATTCAAAGGGGATCCAGTATCTGTCAGCCTGGGATGACATGGTCGACAGACCTTGATACTTTGCCAGAAATTATCTGCATCTGTCACCCTGGGGTTTCAGTTACTGGCTAAGGCTGTTGCCAACCCCATAGTGCCTTTTTTAAGCAATGTCACAAGAACAAAATTCCTGATGTAAAAATTCTCTCTAAAAACCACCTCAAGATTATGCTGCTAAATCCTAGAAGTCTAAACCAGAAAAAGCATTCACTGGAAGAAGTCCTCACCTTGGAAGATGCTGACATTTGTGCAGTCACTGAGATCTGGTTTAAGGCTGTGGCAGGCACCTCAACTATACCAGGTTCAATTTCCTTCCACAGGTTCAGATCACAGACTGAAGGCTTGAGAACTAAAGGGGGTGATGTATCAGTATTCATTAAAGATAAATACAACTCTAGAGTGGTTAAACAGCAGGATTCCCTTGAATTACTTCAGGTGCAATTGAAGACCCCTCTTCAGGTCATTCCAGCTATAGAACCCCCACCATGAATCAAGACAATAAACTCAGCCTATTTGGCTCTACTTGAATTAAGATACAACCAAACACCCTGGTTTTGGGTGTCTTTAACTATCCATCAATGGATAAGGTAAATTATACGTGTTCTAACTCACTTGCCCAAAGGATCCTGAGATTTGTTAACTCCAGTGCCCTGGACCAGCTGGTTTTCACACCCACAAGGGGTTGAAACATCCTGGATCTGGTGCGCAACAGCATGGGGGACAACTGCATAATCTCCCAGTGTATGGACATTCCTGGTGAGATCTGACCACAAATCAGTCTTACTAGAAATAACTATAATGCAAGACCCCCTCTCCAACTACAACTAGGCTAAAAAACTTCTTCAAGACCAATTCGAACCTCTTAGGTAACAGCATAAATAGGTTCATAGCCCCTCCCCCCCACTGATGGAACAAATACCTATGCTGAGTTATACACCAATGCTTTATTCAAGCACCTGTACAATTGCATTGACTCTGCTGTACCGGATAGAACCAAAACAAGATCTTCAAGGAAAAACAAACCTGCCTGGTGGACAACTGCCATTAATAGGCTAGACAATAGGAGAATGAAATTGCTGTCTAAGAGTAGGAAGGAGTGTTCCCAAAACTGGAAACACTCCCTCCTCAACTTAAACAAGTAAATAAGACTCCTAGTGAAGTCCTCCAAAGCTAATTATGAACCCAAATTAGCTTCCCTAACTAAGGATAACCACAAGGTGTTCTTTAGTTACATCTGTAACCTCAAAGGTAAGGCCCAGATTTACACTGAACTCATAGTTAATGGTACTACATATATAGAACCTGTAAATATAGCAAACCTGATGGATGACAGGTTCAGTGAAAACTTCACTCCCCTGTCCGCACCACATATACCTCAAAGCATCCCTAGCACCTGTCCCCTACCTAGTATCTCCAAAGACCAGGTCTTAAATGCCCTATACAAGGCCAAAAACACAGCTTCTATAGGACCAGACAACATCCTGGACTGTGTTCTACATGGTTTAATCAGGAATTAACATCACCATTTGGGACTATTTTCAATCACAGCCTAAGCACTGGCTTCATCCCAGCAGAATGGAAAACAGATACCATCATCCCTTTGCACAAAGGAGGTGCATCCATGGACCCCGGGAGTTATAGCCCCATTAGCCTGACTAGCCTTATCTTCAAGGCCATGGAATGAATCATCATGGACCTTACTAACAAAGATATAGGAAATCTCCAAACACTCAACCCCACCCAGTTTGGCTTTGTTAAGGAGAGATCATGCCTGTTACACTTGTTGGACATCTTTGAGATAGTCACCAAACCCTAGATGAGTGCAAATCTGTGCATACAGCCTACCTAGACTTAGTCAAGACCTTTGACACAATCCTCCACTCAGACATCATTGATAAACTCACCCAGATGGATATCAACCCATATATTGTCAAGTGAGTTGCAAATCGGCTCACTGATAGAACTCATACAGTCAAAATAGGTGACTCCACCTCCTCCAGCAGACCTGTAACCAGTGGTGTTCCACAGGGTTCAGTTCCGGGACCCCTATTGTTTGGAATTTACTTCCTCAAAGTACAAGCTAAAACTAAAGGACTGCGGCTGTGGCTGACAAAGTTTGTTGATGACTGCAAACTGGGAGTGATCATTGAAACTCCTAGTGATGTGATCATCCTGCAAGAAAATCTTACACAAACTAACGACTGGTCCCAAAGTCATGGTCTTAAACGTAATGCAAAAAAATGTATTATCATGCCTTCCACAAGAGTGATTTTCCTGCAAGCTACCACATTAATAGCAATACCCTAAGCACACAGTCAATGGTGAGAAATCTGGGCACAGAGGTCAACAACAACCTTAACTTTATTCACCATGTCTCCACAGTGATAAGAAGGGAATTTTATATTGCTAATCTCATAAGTAAGGGCATTACCTCCAGAAAAAAAGAGGTTATAAATCCCCCTGTACTCTTCCCTCATCAGGCCAGTAGTAGAGTACAGCACTCCTTTTTGTATGCTCCTTTTCAAACACCTGCAGCAATTGGGGAGACCACATAGGTTTCTTACAAAGAAAATTCATGATCTTCAAGATCTGTCTTGACTGAAATCATTGTCACTTTACTCTGTGTCATAAGACTGTTCAGAGGTGACCTGTGCTTTGCATATAGAGCAATTTCTGACCCAGCTTTAATGGAAATGCTGCACATTCACAAGTCAAATGGCACAAAGGTCACTCACTCAAAGGACTTTAACTTGGTATGTGACATCAACAGAACTTGCTAGAGAGACAGATTTGTCTCACAGAGGTTCCCCCACCTTTGGAACAAGCTTCTTATTCATGTTAAACAAAGCCCCTCATTGGCTTTATTTAGGCATAATTTGAAAGATTGGATGAGTAACCAGAAATTCACCCAGGGGGTTCCACATGTGTCCCTTTTAGACAGGGGAAATACATGCTGATTTTAGTGTCTGCTTGAACCAGACACCCTTGAGAACACAGGTGGAACTTGGCTTAGCTTGTAAAGGCCCTGGATCCTTTAGCCTAGTAACCTCCTATGATCCTATGATAAATCAGTCAAAGATTTTTACATTATATGAATCTGGGTGTGATATCATTTACTAGCAATGTGTTCAAAAACTTAATTTCAGTCTTGCAAAACATCACTTTTCTTTGTTGACATTGAGACTAACTCTTCAATGGTTAGAAGCACATGTTTTAGCCTCTGATCATGTAACTTCTTACCAGGCCCAAACACTAAAATGCAAGAAATCATGACACTGAGAGTTCATAATCTTTGAGAAGAGTGCATGTTTCTTACTGAATGATTTCAGGGAATTAGGTAATCTCAAATGACAATTGTCAAAAGAAAAATCCACCCATTGGAATAACAAACTTAACAAATTTCAACTGTTTGGCTCTAGAGTTACTTGCCACCCCTCACAATGCATCTGACATGAAAAACATCCATGTACATGCTAGCTTGCATGCTACATACTTCCCAGGTAAGCAGAGTAAACCTCTCAGTTTTGACTGCATCATTTGAATATTTGTATTTGTAGGCCAACACAAATTCTCACTGTCATTTTTTATTGTATATACACCAATGGAGTATACTAGTCTGTAGGTTCTGTAACCATTCCAATTACTCCAAGATACTGCATTTGAATAATTTCAGCCTTTACCTTAAAGGGATGAAAAGGAATAATTTATATGGAGTAGTAAGGGACTAAGGGCATGAAGAATTTCACCAGATTTTAAGTAAATCTTTATTGGCTCACATTTGTGGAGTCCAACATCCCCCATCACATCAGTACTTATTTTGAGAATTCTGCAAAATAAGCCTGATTCACACACATTGGCTCTACAATGAAGATTATTCTCATAAGGACCCAGCAACACATACTATCAAAAACTTATATTTGCACACTTTCTACTTGGTCAGGTCTAAGATGTATCATTTGCAAATTGCAGCTGAGCTTCTCAGCTGTTCTGACTACTTCAGCTTTTGTATGTAACAGCTACAGTTATGTGTGGTCCTGTGTATTATGTTAAATTGTTCTGGAGTTCCATGAAATGAATGTTTAGTATATCATTCTCCATCTAAGTCTGACTGTATAGTCATAGAACACCCAAATGTTTCCTTTGTATTTTCTTCAGTTTTAGCCTGCATTGCGAAGACTTTACAACTTCAGTCTAACAAATAACAGCAAAATGTCCTACATTATTACATTTCTCCTTCCTGCCAAACACAAATTAGGCTTGCAGTAAGACGCTGTCCGACTCTCAGCTAGTGCCTCTTCTGTGTGAAGACATGCGTGAATGGGCATACCTTCGTTGAAGGTTGTGCATCAGGGCTGGCAACCCGGTACGTAAATATCAACTGCCTATCATTAGCGGACCGGAGTTCCGCTGTGGCGACCCCTAACCGGGAAAAGCCGAAAGAAACAACATTCACATGGGCTCATCTAGTACATTCTCCCTGCTTGCATTACATTTTATTTTTAATCTTCTTCACCAGATTGTCTTCTGCTTTTCTGCACATTTGCCAGCACCACTGTAATTTGTTCTCTTTGACTTTTCCTGCAATGGGAGTTACTTTGGCTTCTGCTTTTATGTCCTTATGCCTTCATCTCTCTCACAGTGTGCATCCTGCCACCCATCTCAGACACTTCATCGCCTTTAGCTTCCTCAGCTGCTCTGCCTGTATGCCTAGGTTTCTGTACCATACAGTAGTACTGGTCAGTCACTGTTTTGTACATCTTACTTGTAAGGTTCTTTGGTGTCCATCTATCCTATACTATACATGATACTCTGTGCCATTTGGCTGTAGCCTATCTGATTCGAGGTTTGACCTCTTCAGTCAGACTTTCCTTCTCCTCAACCACCCCTCCCAAGTACCTGAAGCTGTTAACCTGCTCCAGTATTTTCCTTTCTATCTTGATTCTCAGCTTCTTCTGATTTCCCCCACTGTTACCATTACAACTGTCTTATCTGCACTCAGTTTTATCCCATGTGCCTTCAGTTTTGCATTTCAGTCCCCTATTCTCTGTTGAAGTTGTTGCTCAGAGTTTACCTGTAATGCCACATCATCTGCATACAGAAACTTTACTGATCTGTCCCCTCCGACCTGTTTGCTAATGTAGTCCATCATAAGTATGAACAGCAGTAGGCTCAGAGCTTAACCCTAGTGCACACCCACTACCACTGGAAACCCCTCTTTGAGACTGTACATTGTTCATACATGAGTCATTGGGTCCTTGTACATAGCTTGCACCAATTTTACCAATGTTTCTGGGGCTTCAAACCACTGCAGGACTGCCCAAAGCAGCTTTCTCTGGACCTTGTCATATATGTTCTCCAAATCTGGGAATACCCAGTTGGATTCTTTTGTCATGTCTAGCTTCTTCTCAACTATCTGTCTCAATGCAAACATCAGGTCTTCATTCTGACCTGAATCCAAATCTCCCATCTTACTTTCTGCTACTCTGCATATTCATTTATCAATCAACATCAACATAACTTTCATGCATTTTGACAGGAGTTTGATACCTCTGTACTGGCCACAGTTGTGGATGTCCCCTTTGTTTTTGAACACTGGCACTAGTAAGCTTATTCTCCATTCATCTGGGATACACATTTCTCTCTAAACTGTTATGATTATCCTCAATAGCCATTTCTCCCTTATCTCCCCCAACATCTTTATCATATTCGCTGTCCTTATCTGAGCCTGCTGACTTAATTTTCCTTAGTGCTGTTTGTACTTCTTCTATGGTGGGCTACTCTTCTTCTCTCATCATAGGCTGTGTCTGGGGCAGGACTTTTTCCATTCAGATGCTGCTGGATGTACTCCTTCCATCTGCCTTTGATGTATTGTGCACTGGTGTCCAGGTTGTTGCTGACATCCCTTATGAAGGGTGTCTGACTATCTTCTTTATCTTTCTGTCTTTGCCTTGCAACTTGATATAGTTTCTTTGTGCCACCAAATGTGTCACTTTCCAGAAGCTGGTAGAGTGCATCTGATGCCTTTTTAGTTGCTATTGCAACTCCCTTTATTTGCTTCTTTCAAGAATTCCTTCATATTCTTGTCTGTCTTTTCTATCTCCCAAGTTTTTCCTGTACTTCTTTTTTCTTTTGATGACTTCCTGAACTTCTGCATTTCACCACCAACTTTCCGTACCTTATTTCCATACCTGATTCAGCCATATATCTGGTCTGTAGTCCACACACATGCTGTTTTGAAGTGCTACCATTCTTCACCTTCACTTATTTCCTCTACTTCTTGAGGTGCTAGTTCCCTGTGCAATTCCTTGAACTTCTCCAGTCAGCTCCCAGGTCTTCTGTCTGGTCTCTGTTCAACTTAGAGCCTTGTGGCCTTGTGACTGTCTTTCTGAACCCTGTGTTGGCTAAGTCTAGAATGACCTCTCATTATTTATTACTGCTAACCCACCCAGCAGTCCTCATATGCTATTCTGGACCTGTCAGTGAAGCTATTGGCAGATTAATTATTTTTACATTTAGCTTTTGCTCAACAGAGCTATTCTAGGTAATCCAGCTGCTGGGGTTACACTGGCCAGGCACATGCATTCCTCCCAACATTAGCAGCATGGGTCCCTAGGTTGGATTAGGCTGGGTCCTCAACCCACTTATCCCTGTCAAATACTGGTCAACATTAGTAAACATAACTAAACCACAGCACAGTTCTCCTATCATGAGGTTATTATGCACCACACTAAGTGCAGACACAGAGAGAACATACAATCTCCAAACAGACATTGGCCAGATGTCAAGATCAAACCTTGTACCTTATGCATAGGAGGCTAAGACCTTAACTGTTATGCCATCTGGGATGCTACTTTTCCTTAATAATTATCCTTCCCAAACCAAAAAGTACTCTTCTGCTGTCATAAACTACTGTCCAGTACTGAAAATAAATGCTGAAGCAAAGTTTTATGCCAAAAGAAGTGTTTGTCGAAGACATAATGGTACATAATATCTGAAAATCTCTACCAGACTCATTTTAGATTTAAGTCTGCCATTGATCTGACAGTTGTCACATTGCGCAACTTTTAGAATGTTTTAGACTCAGTAGCTTGGGACAACTTATGGGCTTCATTGCAAAGATTTCCCATACCCTTGCCTTTCCCATACCCTTGCCAAAGGTTAGAGCAATACAACCTTTGTTAAATCTTTCCAATGCCATAACGCTTACAAACTCAAAACATATGTCTTGTCTTCCTCTTCAGAAAAACACACTTTATCTCACTGTTTTCCTCCTAGCTGCAGAGAATTTAGCACATATCCTTCTATCAAACTAACTGGTTGGTGTGATCAAGTCACAACTATGTTACATTATCGATTAATGCCTACAGGTCATTTTTAAATTATGTCTTCTGCTTGTCTTTGTGAAGTCCTAGCAATAATAAGCACTCTTGCAGGCATACTTGTCTGGTATTTTCTAGGTTCTCCATAGCTTACCTCTATTTCCACAGCGTTCATTCCTTCTGGCCATGACATCCTTCTTTTCTCTGTGTGTTGTCCCACTATACCAATTAAAGCGCTTCTATTCCTCTATATGCCTACCTAGAAGCATATAGCACATTCTCAATGGTCTTGTACCATCCCACTAGTAGTATTACATTCCTTTGCAGCATTTCTGTCTGCCTGCTTTACATAGGTTCATAGGTTCATAGGTTCATACTAGGCTATCTGCCCTAGGGCATTTATAAGCCTAGCCAGAATGTGTTTGGCTTTAAATTTACCATCCACTCATCAAGATTCCTCTTGAAGAAAGTCAATGAGGGACTCTGCCTAACCTGGACTGGGATTTTATTAATCTGTCCCTCCAGCATGTCCTATTATTTCAGTGCTGAGGTTCAAGTCTCGAGCATGTAGCTCGATGGGATTTGATTTTCTGAGGTGCAGCATGTCCATTAATTCCGGGTTGGACATGGCTTTATCGTCAGGCACAGATCGCCTCTGAACAGGCGGTATGCCACTGAGTAGAGCTGGAGTTTCTTTAACCGGCAGCATATGGCATCTGTTTGAGCCCTTTGATCCTCTTGGTGAGGTACTTTTGGGCTCTTTCCAGTTGCTGCAGGTGTCTGGTAAGGTACATCCCAAAAGGGGCATTGTACTCAATTATGGGCCTGATGAGGGATGAGTAAAGAGGCACGATGACCTCCCTGATCTAGATGTGAATCCCTTCATGATTAGGTGGGCTATATAAAATGTTTTCTAACCACTTTGGCCACGTGGTTGTCAAATGAGAGATTGCTATCAACTTGGGTCCCCAGGTCCCTAATTACTTCTTCTGTACTTAATGGATTACCACCTATGTGGTAATTTGTGGCCAAAGGGGATGACTATACACTTTTTGGCATTTAGCTTGAGGCCATGGCTCTGGCACCAGTTGTCTGTTTCTATGAGGCCCTTTTGGAGGATGCTTGTGTCAGCTGGAGAGTCGATTATGGCACCCAGTTTGCAGTCATCTGCGAACTTGGTCAGCCACAGTCTTTCCGTGTTGGCCTGTACCTCCGAGAAATATATACCGAACAAGAGAGGTCCCAGGACTGAGCCTTGTGGGACACCACTTGTAACTGGTTTGGAGTCTGACATGGCTCCAGCAATTCTAACCATGTGGGTTCTGTCCTTGAGCCAGTTTGCAATCCATCTAGTAACATAGGGGTTTATATTTAAGCTGGTGAGCTTATCTATAATGCCCGAGTGGGGTATTGTATCGAAGGCTTTTGCGAGGTCCAGGTAGGCTGTGTGGACCACCTTCTCCTCGTCAATGGCCTTGGTGACTGTTTCAAAGAAATCAACCAGGTTTAAGAGGCAGGATCTGCCCTTAACAAAGCCGACCTGGGTAGGATCCAGTGTCTGTAGGTCCCCAATATCTTTATTTATGAGGTCCATGATGATCCTTTCCATAGCTTTGCAGACCAAGCTAGTCAGGCTTATGGGGCGATAGTTTCCAGGATCCGTTGAGGCACCACCTTTATGGAGAGGGACCACTGTTGCTGTACGCCACTCTTTGGGCACATATCCTGTAGTAAGGCTGAGATTGAACAGTAGTTTTATGTTTGGGTTTAGCTCTTCTTGGAGTTCATGTAGGACGCAGCCCGGGACACCGTCTGGTCCAATTGATGCTGTGTTTTTTGCTTTGGAGCGGGCAGCTCTTACCTGAGCATCTGAGATGTCAGGGGGGCAACACTCTGCTGGGATAGATATTTGCCCTTTTGGTGGGGAGGGGGGGAGAAGTTTGCGCTGAACCTGTCAGCTATGATGTTGGCAATGTCTGTGGGTTCAGTGTATTTTTTGTCATTTTGGACTAATTCTGAGCATATCTGGGAATTACCACCCAGGTTCCTAACATAACTAAAGAAAGCCTTGTGATTATCCTTAGTGTCCTGTGCAATTTTTCTCTCGAAGCTGGCCTTAGACAATTTTATGAGTGCCCGTAGTTTTTTGCTAATACTGATCAGTGATGCCTTCCCTTTTTGGGATTTTGCTCTATCATTTAGTAGCTTCCTCCTTCTATCCTTTGGAGGATTGGTTTTATTTGGGATCGCATGATCCATGCATTCCTGAAGGTGTTCATAGAATGCGTTTATAAAGGATTCTGCGGTCTGGGCTGTATTTTCCACAGGCCCGGGGGCTTTGAAGGATTCCACCTCGGTTTTGAGGAGTGTGAAATTTGCTTTAGAGAAGTTTTTCACTGTGGTTTTCTGGGCAGTGGGTGGGGTCGGGATGTGAATATCCAGTGAGATTAGTTTATGGTCTGATCTTACCAGTGAGGTATACACTTCTGGTCTGGAGCATAGAGTCCCCATGTTGGTGATGATCAGGTCCAGTATGTTTTCCCCTCTTGTGGGAGTGGTAACAAGTTGTTCCATAGCATTTGAGTTTATAAATTCTAGGAACCTTTGGGCTAGGGTGTTGGAGCTAGAGTAATGCTCCCAGTCTATGTTTGGGTAGTTGAAGTTGCCCGATATAATGGTGTTTGGAGAGACCTTCATATTTTCCATTGTTCTCAGGAAATCCGAGTGGGGTTTCTGGGTTTGGGAGGCTGGTCTGTAGCAGGCTATAAACTGGAAGGCAGTTTTACCCACTGTTAGTTGCACATGGATAGTCTCTGATGCTTTGCCACCAACCTGGAGGTGTGGGTATCTTTGATGAATATCGATTCTTCCCTCCTTTTGTGGTTCGGTCCAAGTTTTAAAAGCATGGTATGAGGTATAACCTGGTAGTGGTGGGGTGCTCTCGGGAGCCCTGAACCAGGTTTCTGTTACTGCACAGATATCGATGTTCTCCATGCTAAGGAGAGTTTAGAGTGCATGCATCTTGAGGTTTAGACTTCTGGCGTTAAGTAGCATTACTCTTAGTTTCTTATCCCTTGTGATACCTATGGAGGTGGGTT
Organism: Protopterus annectens; assembly: GCF_019279795.1. Taxonomy (NCBI): domain Eukaryota; kingdom Metazoa; phylum Chordata; order Ceratodontiformes; family Protopteridae; genus Protopterus; species Protopterus annectens. The sequence continues at coordinate 1,502,453,485 of NC_056725.1, read as the reverse complement.
TGTCTTTTGAGCCTTGCCTAAAAAAGGCACTATGGGGGTAGCAAGAGCCTTTGCAATATCCGAAAGCCCAGGGATGACAGGTGCAAGCCGTCCATAGTGAAGCATCGTGGCTTGTCGAGCATATCATCCCAAGCTGACAGGCATTGGATCCCCTTTGAATGACACCAGTACTTAAGCCAATTGTTGAAATTGATCATCTTGTCTTCATATTGCGGCATCATTCTTGGTGAGGGTAAGATGCTACTCAAGGTCAGGGTCATACCGGCCTGGGCTACATGCTCAGAGAGCTCCTTTATGTCTCTTTTCATGTAGTCCAGGGAGGTACGTCTCAGGTCATTCACACCAGCATGGACAATGACTGAGTCATATTTGTACTTGCCTTGGAGTGACCTGAGTGCTTGTGTTATGTGGTGTATCCTAGCGCCCGACAGACTGCTCACCGTGACCCTCTCCTTGTTCAGCCTGGTGAGCGGGACGTCAGTGTGCCTGACGATAGAGTCACTTATTACAAGTGTATCAGGTGTGTTGTTTAGTCTTAAGGGTTGTGACTGTTCGGCACACTGGCTTTGTGAGATATGTGTTGCACGTGCTTTGTTTTGGGGTAGCGGTTGCTTGGGTGTCTGCTTTGGAGGTCTCTGCTGCTTAGGCAGATCTTTATTTAGAGCCTCCGAGTATGTTTTTGTGTGATTATGTGTTTGGTTTGCTGTCGTGGTAGGTCTATGTGAGACTGGAATTGTAGTGAGTGTGGTTTCCTTCTCCTCCTGACTGGTTAAGCCAGTACTGAGTTGAGAGAGCTTAGCCTCCAGTTTGGCTATATGGTTGCATCTCTCACATGTGTCGGAATTTGTTGGGAGGAGGAGAGGGTTGTCTGTGTACATGAGGCAGTTGTAACATTGCCTCAAGATTCCCAGATTCACCAGCTAGACCGGAGAGGAGATTGACAACTGACCTTTGGACATGCTAGAATAATATTGGGAATTCCTTAATAATTGAAAACAAGGGCCAGTGGGGAGTGAGGGTGTAGTGCTTTTAATTTTTAGTGCTGACTTATATAATTGCTTTAGTGTGCAAGTGCCAGGTAACTTAAGTGCAATGTGTTACAGGTAACGTAAATGCAAAAACTACAACCAGTAACTTTCTTTCAAGTGAAACAAGGAAATAAGTACAGTAAGCAAAGCAGATATCACTAGTGATCCACAGAAGTGCTGAGAAGCTGCGTATTATGTGGAATTAGCGTTCCAGGGAAATAACAAGCAAACAAACAAGAAGCATATAAACAAAGCTAGATTCAGCAGGCCTGGATCTAGTCTATGATACAGCAAACAAGGTGTACCAATTTCAGTAAGATACAGTTCAAATATTCAGGCACTATAAACCTTTAACCAGAAATTCCCAGCTCAGAAGGGCAGAGTCCAGCCTCTTCTCCCACAAAAGTGCAGACCACGAACCTTCTTAATGTAAAATAACTGGCCTGAAGCCCAAGTGCTTAAACCAGAACTAATACACTTTAAGAATAACAGACACTGGGCTCTCAATCAGCAGTTCCCAACCTAGAAGGATGAAAGCTACCTGTCCTGCCACCACAGTGCATGCCACAAACCTTCCTAATGTAAAACAACTGGTCTGAAGCCCAAGTGCTTAATCCAAAGACTTAGAATGATAGCTACACTTTAATCAAGTTACTACCAAGCAGTAATAAATACAATTGAATACTTTAGAGAATGCCTGGATTAGTGCTCAAGTTACACAAACAAAGCTAGATCCAGCAGGCCTGAATCCAGTCTATGCCACAGCAGACAAGGCGCACCAACTTCAGTAAGAAGCAGTTCAGATATGCATGCACTATAAGCCTTTAACCAGAAATTCCCAGCTCAGAAGGGCAGAGTCCAGCCTCTCCTCCCCGAAGAGTGCAGACCACGAACCCTCTTAATGTAAAATAACTGGCCTGAAAGCCCAAGTGCTTAAACCAGAATTAATACACTTTTAGAATAACAGACACTGAGCCCTCAATCAGCAGTTCCCAACCTAGAAGGATGTAAGCTACCTGTTCTGCCACTACAGTGCAGACCACAAACCCGCTCAGTGCAAAACAACTGGTCCGAAGCCCAAGTGTTTAAACCAAAAGGCTTAGAATGAGTTACACCAAGCAGTAATAAATACAATTGAGTACTTTTAAGATGATTCAAAAGTAAAATAAAGTAGGTAGAAACACAAGTGCAGTAAAAGCAGATGAATTTTTTTTTTTCTGAACAAGTGCTGAGATCAAAGAAACAGATTTGAGTGCTGAAACTAGAAAACTGGCTAGTTATAAGAAAAAAAAACTAAGCTAGAAGGCTTCCCTCCAACACAGAAGGACTTGTGGGCTCAGAAGCCTACAAATAGTCTATACCACATAACATCATTCCTTTCCCCAAAGTTTCCTTAGCCCCACTGCAAACTCACACTGGGAATACATGTTACACTTTGACCCTTGTCTTCCCTTCCATACTATGCATTAGTCTTTGTCATTTACTTACCTTTGTAAAGGTGTTGCCTTGAGTGTTTGTATTTCTACAAATATTCAGAAGATAATAATATGGCCAATTCCATTTACTGCCAATTAATCTACTGCAGTATTGCAGTTCAATATTTCATATTTGAAATGTTCTGCCTGTCTAGTTCGGTAGAGTATGGGTATTACTGGTGGGTAAACTGGCACCTCACCTAAATGTCATGTTTAATCATAGCCTCACCTCAGGCTTCATGCCCAGTGAATGGTGCACAGCTACAGTTATCTCCCACCACAAGGGGGGGATCCACCTTGGATCCTGGGAACTATCGTCGCATCAGTCTGATGATCCTGATCTGCAAAGCCATGGAACGCATTATCATGGAACTTATAAACAAAGATATTTGCAACATTCGAACATTGGATCTCACTCAGTTTGGTTTTGTGAAGGGCTGATCTTGTCTCGTCAACCTGATTGACTTCTTCAAATCAGTCTCCAGAGCCGTGGATGAGGGTAAGGCGGTCCACACAGTCTATCTTGACTTCGCCAAGGCCTTCGACACTATCCCCCACTTTGGAATCACAGATAAACTTACTAAGCTGGACATCAATCCCTATGTCACTCGATGGGTTGCAACTGGCTTACTGACAGAACCCACACTGTAGAAGTAGCCGACTCCAAATCCAGCTCCAAACAAATGACAAGTGGAGTACCTCAGGGTTCAGTCCAGGGACCACTCTTGTTTGGCATCTACTTCTCTGAAGTACAGGCCAACACTAAGAGACTCTGGCTAACAAAGTTCACAGATGACTGCAAACTAGGAGCCATTATCGAATCCCTAAATGATGTGGATATTCTACTACAGAGAAAGATGCTTGGTGCCAGAGCCATGGGCTCAAGCTTAATGCCAAGAAATGTATAGTTATCCCCTTTGGGAAAAAACATGTACCCATGAATTACCACATAAGTGGCAGTACACTAAACACCAAAACTGTGATAAGAGACTTAGGGACACAGGTGAACAGTGGTCTCACCTTCAATAACCACATCACCACAACAGTCAGGAAATCCTTCTATGTGGCACATCTCATCACTAAGGGCTTTTCTTCCAGAAAAAAGGAGGTCATTGTCCCTCTGTACTCATCCCTTATTATTACCATTATAGAGTGCAATGCCTTGTTTGGTAAGTACCTCACAATACATCTGCAACAGCTGGGAAGGCTGCAGAAATACCTCACTAAAAGAATCACAGGCCTAAAGCAGATGCCATATGCTGACCATCTAAAAAACCTCAAGCTATACTCTGTTGCATATCATCTACTCAGAGGTGATCTCTGCTTAACATACAAGGCCATGTCAAACCCAGAGCTGTTGGACATGCTGCACTTAAAGAAATCCCAATCCCTCAGAGCCACACGCTCCAGGGATCTAAACCTGGTCATCACAATGAACAAAGCATGCTGGAGGGATAGGTTCCTGTCCCAGAGACTCCCCATACTCTGGAATAGGCTGCCCATACATGTCAAGCAGAGTACCTCTTTGGCCATCTTCAAAAGGAACCTTGACGACTGTATGAGAGATAGGAAATTCACCCCAGGGATCACATCAGTTGCACTGCTAGACAGGGGACCAAGGATGTAAATATTCTGGGAAGAAATAGCTGGGGAACTGTTATGGCTAGGCTTGTATAGGCCCTAGGGCTGATAGCCTAATACCAACCTATGAACCTATGAACAACACAGACTGGAAAAAATGGTTACTGCAGTAAGATTTCAAGTTAGAAAACATGAGGCATGTGCAGCATAAGGCAGGAAGGCTAACAGGTTTAATTAGTATAAGGTGTGGAGAAACTGAGAGTTTAATAACTACAGGTATACTGTTTATGGGGGACAACCAGTATTTTTTAAAGCAAAGTAATTTCTAACGACTGAAAAAATTATTAAACAACTATCTGTTATGAAACAACTAGATTTTGCGTGCAACTACAGACATAAATGACATCCTAAAAGGTAAAGAGCCTCCAAAGACAGTAAAACATATTAATTACAAACCATTAATATTGGTTTATTATCTTTTCAGTGATAACATTTTGAGCGAATTATCGTTTCTATGAAATGGAGAAATGAAAACAAAAACAGTGACCGTCAAAAAGTTGAACGCGGAAGTGGAGAATATCTGAATTTGACACAACTCGAACATTCACCACACTTCCACAACTGCTATTACTGTGCAACACACAATAAAGAATGTTTTTGCAGGGGGGCAATCTCTTCTGCACCCCCCATGTGTGGGGCTGCACCCCCCACACCCCCTGCTACTTATATATACAAACTCTGGGATCGCACTACAGTGAGGGAAAGGTTACATTTCTGATCCTTACTATAGTGCAATCTGCGTTAAAATGTAGAAATTCACAACAGCGAACGCTGTAGTGCATTCACTCTTGTGCATTTCTATATTTATTTATTTGTTCTTTTGATACTATCGAATTGGGAGTTTGGACTAATGTTAACCAAATAAAGTCCAATCGCCTATTTAATAGTAAACCTTAATATCAATGCATGCTAGCTTTCCTACTTTTGATGCCTGTAGTATCTCAGACATGTATATGAGTGGCATTACATGTAGAAAGTCATTTATTTTTTACTTTTTAGAATGACATATCTGTCATCCGTGTAAATAAGTTAAAGGCAATATTCACCTTTCAGAAAAAAAATGTATAGAAAATCAGAAGTATGTATATTCCGTGCCTGTTTCTTTTACACAGCAGAAGTCAACAAGCATGTTCACTGTATCTGCCCTCTTTCAGTTATGTCATTGGGTGAAACACAAAGCCCTATACTGACTTGAAACAAAAAAAAAGTTTCTCACCTTTTCTTAGGAGCAATTCTGAGGCATGCATACTTATGAACTCTTACAAATGCAAGCAGCATTCATATGGGCACCTGTGTGTTTATTGCTTATTGCTTACCTTGCATTGGTTTCTCTTTACTCCCAGCAAAAAAGCCATTCCTGTCTTAAGGATGATGAAATGGCTTAACATACTGTTACTGCTGCCTGGGGACTTCATAAAGTCAAGTACACTCAGCCAAATTAGCACATTTCATGCTGTCATGTTCGGAGCGAAACAAGGGCCTGGCCTTATAAAATGTGGATGGTATCTCAAATAAACTTGATAATATACTAAACTTCCTTGGCAGAGGGAAAAAAATGGTCAATCTTGGAATTAAGGAAAGCTTGTTAGAGGTCTACTTTCCTTTTCACTACACATATAGAATGTATACAAAGCCAGCATGGCAGATAATGCAGACAAAATGATAGCTATATCAGGGTTGCTATCTTTAGAAAAGAGCTTTTATACATGTGTAATTTCTCTGCAGCAGATATCTTATAAAACATTGATTCAATTCTTTAACATCATGCATATTATGTGTTAGAGAGATGGATGCCAAGAAATTCAAGAGTGAAGCTTGAGAAGGGAATCTTGGTATCCATGTTGAGAACACATGTTAATACATTACAATCATTGATCCAATCAGTGCATGGCCATTTGTCTGCTGCATGTATTATAAGTGACATTAAATTAAAATAAAAAAAAATAAAAATTAATGTGTTTTGCTGGCTTTGAAAGCCGGTAGAGCAGTGGGGAATAGGATGAAGTCCACAGCGCTCATCTGCCTTCTAATAAAGAATTATTTAAATGAGAAGAAGCATCCTGATTTTGTTGAGGATTGTTTTGCTTATTAGTACGGATACCATGGGACAAACCCTGGAACTCCCATCTTTTCCCTAATTACAACACTCTTCTGCCTGGAATAAAATGCTAGCACAAATAACTGGTATCAGTTACTCAGACAGAGTTTTAAGTTGGGAACTGCAGTGTACAGACTCAAGCCCATGCACAGAAGTTAATTGTTGCTAAGATTTTGCTACAACAACAGGGTGCTACAGGCTGATTACTTTTGCTGACAAATCTTATAACTTTATATATGTGTGCATGGGGAATCCACCTCTACAAAGAGGCCAGTCACAGGTAGAATCTCTCAGGGACTGGTACCAGGACCACTCCTTTTTGGCATTTACTTGTCTGAAATCAAGGCCAATGTCAATGACCTCTGGATGACTAAAATTATTTATTTATTATTTATTCCAGTTTGATGACCGGGGAGGTCCACTGGGCTCGGGGAGCTCATTTTCAGTGGAGGCCCGGGGAGAAAAGCTCCACAATACATAGTTTAGTTACATGAATAATTACAGAGAAACTTTGCATTACAAACAACAGGTTGTATTCAAAAAGAAAAGAAAACAAACAATTACAATTACAATTTTGCTTAGGCAAGAAAGACAGGCATATAGCCAGGTGGCTAGATTTTACAGTTTAGCTATTTATATAATCTACATATGTGAGAGAGGTTAGCTAGGTGAGAAGGTTAACCAGGTGTAAAAGAGGAGGAGAGCTTGAGAGGTATGGGGTGAAGAGTACAGCTGCATTGCATCTTACAAAATTGCAGATGATTGGAAATTAGAAGCAGTCATAAAATCCCCCACTGACAAAAATGTTCTCCAGGAAGGGCTGACACAAACAAATAACTAATGTTAGAGGCAAGAACTAAAATTAAATGCCACAAAATGCATAATAGTATCATTTAGGAAGTCATGCACTCCTGGTAACTATCATATTGGCAATACACCTCTAAGAGTTGACCCAGCCGTCAGGGACTTTGGGACACACATAGACAGTAATCTAGCCTTTGACCATCATTTGTCTACAGTAGTGAGAAAATAATTCTATGTTGTGCAACTTATAAACAAAGTTATGGCATCTAGGTCCAAGTAAGTCATTGCTTCACTGTATTCTGCATTCATCAAACCTATCATAGAGTATAATGCCCCCTTTGGTATGTACCTCACCAAGCACATCCAACAACCAGAACATCCACAGAGGGTCCTCGCTAAAAGACTACAATGCATAAGTAACAGGTCCTATGCTTACCTCTTCAAAGCCCTATCACTGTATTCTGCCTCGTACAGGCTGTTGAGGGGAGGACTATAGTCCTCCTGCATATCTGCATAACAAACAGCACCAGAATTACCCATTCTAAAGACTTAAACCTTGCCTGTGATATAAATAGGACCTGCTGGAAAGACACATAGGCATCCTAGAGACTACCTCTTCTGTGGAACAGGTTCCCCATTCATGTGAACAGAGTTCTTCCTTGACCCAGTTCAAGTGTAACTTGGACAACTGGATAGGGAACAGGAAATTCAACCATGGTTTGGCACCTATGTCCCTAGTGGACACAGAAAGCCTGTAAATCGTTCATCTCCCAAGCTCCTGCTTATACATATCAAAAGTCCAACAGCTTGTCAGAGATTTGGAATGCATGGCTAGGTTTAAAAGCATTCTCATGGTCATTAGCCTAGTAAACACCTATGAACCTATAATATGTAGCGCTACAGTAACGGACAAGGTTATGTTTCACACATATGAGCAAGGTAGAGCGAATTCAATTTGAAATGTAATAATACCAAACCCTCAAGTTTTCAAGCTCTTTAATCTGCAGCTGTAGTGTTCAAAATTGAATTTTTCAAACTTTGACATTGTTTATGTGCTCAAGATCATGGTTACAGTGGGGGTACAGTGAAGATTAGGAATATACCATTTCTCCACTCTAGTGCACTCACTGAGTATATATATATAAATATATATATATATATATATATATATATATAAATATATATATATTTGGGTCCCATTTATGTAATTGAAGTTTCAGAAATCTGAATTTCATATGGCTGAAACCATATGATTGAAGTTTTTAAACTTCAAACACTTAAACGGAGATCTCCATACAGAGAGGAACAGGAATATTCCCTTTTCCTTGCTGTAGTGCGATCACAGAGTTGGTATATTTTAATAGTGGGGGTGTGTGGGGTGCAGGGGGACTTGCCCCCCAGACCCATATATATATATATATATATATATATATATATATATATATAATTAGTAGGGTGTGCAGGGGTATATTGCTTTTAATTGAATCAGTGTGATTTGCTTTTATGTGTATTTAAACCTTTAAATCTTTGTGATTTGAGTTCTTATAATAGTATGTCAGATATCTGAAGTTTTGATATTTCAAATGTCTGTCATATACTCATATATATTTATACAGACGCATGTGTGTGCGCACGCGTGTGCACACACACACTCACACACAGCTATTTGCTGGCTTTCTCATCTATGTGATGTAAGCATTTAGCAAGCACCACTTTCTCCTTTGTCCTTATCAACAGTTTAATATGAGGAGATTTAGATGGTTGCTTTCCTTTACAATTAAGTATGGTTCTACAAAGGGACTGTTGAGTGGCATTTTCACATGGGCCCTATTTTACTGAATGGTAGAACATGACTGCTCTGCAAATAATTATACAGTTAACTAATCCCAGCCTCCCTGATAACATGTAAAAGTAATTTAGAAGTGTGCTCAAAGGATTTGTAATGAAAAAAAATGATGGCAAGTACAGACTCATAAAGGAAATCCAGTGAATTTGCCTTGAGTGCTGGTGTGGGAAAAACAATACACCATCTGTATTTCTTATGTTGTTTTATTGCACCTTAGAGGCCTGCTTTGGCTAACAGCTGGAAAATACCATTACTGTTCTCTGATATAAGTCAAATGCTAGCTGTGAAATGCATGGTCAATTCAAGGCAGCTTTGAAATGAGAGTTAGGAATAGATATTTTGTTTGCATCAGACAGAACTTTTTCACGCTATACATACATATTTATTTCTAAGAAAAATAAGTTTATACTAATGAAATGATAGCTGCAGAAAGCAATCCAGACAGTACCCTCTCTTTATCCTGTTTCGTTTCCACTTCAGTTAAAAATAATAATAAGTAATACAAATAAAAACGAATAGTATAAAATGAAGCAAATCCAGTTTTATATATATATATATATATATATATATATATAGAGAGAGAGAGAGAGAGGAATATTAGGAGAAAACAGTTTGTCTGAGGAAGTCTTCCCATTTAGAAGACGAAAAGCACTTAATTTTATACTATTCGTTTTTATTTGTATTACTTGTATTATCAACTGGGTTTGCTTCATTTATATTCTAATAAACGGTTAACAACAGTTGACAAGTGGAGAGCCGTTATTTTTAACTGAAGCGGAAACGAAACAGGATAAAGAGAGGGTACTGTTTGGATTGCTTTCTGCAGCTATCATTTCATTAGTACAGTTTGAACTTTTTTCTTGGTAAGTTTATACTAACACAGCTTTGCTAAAGGATTGCTATTGAATCAGAGACAATAAAAGCACAGGAATTCAATGTTCTCCAATGAGCAGTTTTTGAAATATTGAAAAATGTAAATTGTCTTCCAGAATGCTTTCATGTCTGTGATACAACGGCTTCAATTGTTTTTTCTTCTTTTTTATTTTTTAATTGTAAATAGGGCCACACTTTTTACTTTCTGTTTGATATGGTGCAGTTAATATTATCTTTACAATTATTTTCAGATTTAATCTTTCAGCAGTAAGATGCCTGACCATGCTTGCAATGGTTTACCAACTTTGCAAGCATTTATGATATAGATGTTAAAATATTAAATGAGCGCATAGATCATCCCCCAGATTCTGCATGCCTTGCACAGCATGCAGGATTAGTGTAGAGCTCTATTTATTTATTTATTTATTTATTTGCAGTTGTTTAACCAGGATAGTCCATTGGGCCTAAAGAAACCATTTTCAATGGAGTCCTGGGGAGAAAAGCTCCACATAAAGATTATACAGAGATTATGTTCCACATACAGATTATACAAAGATTATGTTCCACACATAGTTTACATAAGGATTATAGAGATGAGTTCCCCTTGGTTAGTTCTGCCTGCCGTGTGGTCCAGGAACAGCCTGCAGGGGCGTGCATGAGCGCTCCTGCACTAGTCCTGCATGGACTAAGCCCCTGTATGCAAAGCACCCCATTTGCAAGAGAAATCCATGTAAATGAGGTGAAATTGTGATCCAGGAAGCTTGAAACCGGCCGTGCAGGACTACTGTAATCTGCAGAAATGTTCTCGGTTAGTATCCGAGTACATTTCTGCAAAATCCAAAACGGAGCCATGACAGCTCCAAATAAAGGCTGCATATCAGTCAGAAAGCATGATAATGTCCAATTATAAGGCCATTAGCAATGCAAACAGCTTAAAAAATGGAAAAATCAACTTTTATTTTTTTTTAGCCGATCTCGACTGTTTAAGTGCAGGGCAGCGGCACACAAATGGGATCAGGGGGAAAATAATAAAATAAACCTAAAATAAGCATTCTAACTAAAATCACTATTCTGCCAAGAAAGTCATTGGCAGGCAGAAGACAACATGGCCAGTGAGTAGTGGTTGCTAAGGGGGAGGCTTAGTTTGAGACATGTAAGTATGCATTAGCAGGCGATCCTATGCAAATGAGGAGAATGATAGTGAATCCCAGTTTTCCCCAACATGCTAGTCAGGTCCCAACAGTGTAAGAGTAGGAATAGCTTGATGATAGCCTAGGAGATAGCTGACATCATGGTGGGAGGGGTGTCAGGCATACTGTAAGCGGATTGGAGCCCTGTGGCTCAGGTTTGCTCCTAGCTAAGCACAGCTAAGCAAGGGGGTGTGTCTGAGTCTGCTTAGCACTCTTTATATTGCCTAAGCAGGTGTGCGTGCCGCACACCAGATCTTAAAGAGAAAAAAAAATTAAACCAAGAAATAACAGTTCTGTGCACATCTGAGCCCTCTGTTTGCATGGTGCACCCCCGGGCTTAAACAGGAAGGCAATGGGAAGGGAAAACAGCAGTAGGAAGTTAATCAAGGAAAACTAGCAAAGCTGGCAAGTGAAATGTATCAGAATCAGCCAATTGCACAGGCAGCAGACCAGCCCAGCCCAGAACACTACTATAAACTATGCAAACACCTTCCCCTCTGTTTTTTCCAATACTCTACATCACCGGTGTATACAAGCGGGGAACGTTTAACAAACAAAACAACAAAATGATAGGGGCTGCAATATCTATCATACAACAACTTGCTGAGGGTGATGAGGATGTGAATGCTGTTGACCAACCCACAATGAGGAGATGGAGAAGAATGCACAGACCCAGGGTAACCTACCATGGACTACATGAGCTGGAGAAAGTGGAGCACTATAGGGTGGACAGGGACCTCCTACAGCAAATTGTTGAGCTGTGCCGGCCATGCCTGACAGACAGAACTAACCGAGGGGAACTCATCCCAATGGATACCAAGGTATGTGTAGGCTTAAGAATACTAGCTACAGGTACCTTTCAAAGGCCAGCTAGGGATATGATAGGGATCTCACAGGCATCGGTATCCAGGGTACTCCACCAATTCCTGGATACCATGTCAGCACATGTCAGTGATCACGTATATTTCCCCAACACCCATGAGGTAGTGGGTGCTATAGACTGCATGCACATACGCATCAAAGCACCACCCGGTGAGCTAGGTATGGTCTACATCAATCACAAGGGCTTCCCCTCCATCAACTGCCAGGTCGTGTGCGATGCCCATGGCATAATAATGAATGTGTGTGCTGGCTGCCCAGGAAGCTATCACGATTCCCACATCTGACATCTGATGCAGCTGTACCAGAGATTTGCCAATGGGGACATCCCTCACTGTCACCTAGTGGGGGATGCTGATTACACACTGGAGCTGCAGCTGATGACACCCATCAGAAATGCACACATACCTGAACAAGTACTCTATAATAAGGCACACACACAGACCAGAATTATAGTAGAGCGTGTGTTTGGGATGCTCAAGTCATAGGTCCGGTGCCTGGACACATCCAGTGGAGCGTTGCAGTATTCACCAGCTACATGTACACAAATTGTCATCGTATGTGTCATGCTACACAATATGATCCTGCGAAAACAGCTGCAGCAGGAACAGCATGGGGCAGGGCCACACAGCCCCCCACCATTGCCAAGGCTTGCACAGGCACAGAGTAACTCAGAGGAGGAACAACCTGAGCCTGCCCCAGTAGGCAGAAAGAGGCATTCCCAGTATGCCCTGGCCTTGGCAAAGAGGCAATGCATAGCACATACACTGACACAGGAGAGACCCAGGGAATAACACCTCTCTCTGACTCTCACATACAGTAAAAAGGATGCCAAACATGACACTACCTGCTCTCAACTATGTGTAGGGAGTGTGCTATGTGCATCTGACATAGGCAGCTCAGCAGCATCACCCTCAGGACTGGGACAGCCACAAGGTAAGTGACTCACACATGCCAGTCAGGGGGGTTCACATACCCACCAACAGTCAGAGCCAGCAGGACAGGTATAGACAAACACAAACAAAGGCTGTTCTATGGCCTCTGAATTATGCCTATGGGTAACCTCCCCAGGCCTACACAGACAGACTACAGCAGGTCAGGCAGTGGGACATTAGGGTAGGAAGTCAGAAACTAATATGTAGGTAAATCAAAGCTAAGATCTGTAGTACACTGGTATGCCTCTAGTCAGCATGATAGGTTAGAATACAGACTGAAATGGAATACCTGACATACTAGTACAGTCATAGCAAATGTGTACAAGTGTCAGGTGTGCCCCCCATCCTATGTTGTAATAACAGAAGATGTGCCCCCTCCAATCCTGTGTAGAAATGTAGAAATAGTCAGGTGTGCCCACCCATCCTACGTAGAAATGTAGTAACAGTCAGGTGTAACCCCCAATCCTGTGTAGAAATGTAGAAATAGTCAGGTTTGCCCCCCCCCATCCTATGTAGAAATGTAGTAACAGTCAGGTGCCCACCCAATCATGTGTAGAAATGTAGAAATAGTCAGGTGTGCCCCCCATCCTACGTAGAAATTTAGTAACAGTTAGGTGTGCCCCCCCAATCTTGAGTAGATATGTCGAAATAATCAGGTGTGCCCCCCCCCCCAGTCCTGTGCAGGAATGCCGCAACAGTCAGGTGTGCTCCTCCCAACCCTACTTAATTATGTAGTAACAGTCTGGTGTGCCTCCCCCTCATGTGATGTACATTTGTCGCAACAGTCAGGTGTGCCCCCCCCACACCTTTATGTAGAAATGTAGTAACATGTATGTGTAGGTCTAATACCAGTGGAGCACAGATGCACAGAGGTGGCCACGGTAGCAGGATATGTTGTAGCATTTGCACAATATGCAGGTATGTGTGTGTTAGTTTGGTGTGTGTCCCATATCATGTGAGAGTGATCGGTATGTATGCATGTTGAGGTAAGCCTGGTGGCCATTGCCCACTACCGCTGATGACAGGGACAAGTCCTTACAACTGCAGTGCCATACACAATACCCTTCAGTATAACACAAGCTAGCAGTAAGCCATTGCAAATGTATGGTGGTAATATATGTCACCATCTGACAGACTGACATGGCATGACTGTTGGCCTACATATACAAGCAGTACATAGGGGAAAGTACCCCAGACATACAGTATATATTGTGTCATTGTGAAATGGACACACCCTTGGAAATGTACATACAGTTATACATCACATTATTTGGTCCTGTAGTAGGGGATACTGGTGCTGTCTGCCAAAACACTTGCAGATCACAACAGAGGTAGGACTGATGTATTGGGAAACAGCTGATGTACCTGCACATGCAAGCATAACTAGAATGCTCAATGCATATCTGTGCATTAGATGCAAGTAGTGATCATAGCACACATGCACCCAGCTCATGCAAACACCACCCACAGGCACCTCTCTGGTCATATCCCTGCTGTGTGGAAGGGGTACAGTAAGACCCCATCTGTATATGGCAATAGGAAAAGACTGCAGCATGCAGTGCAGGTGTCCCATGCAGGTGCGTCCCTAGCAGTAGGTAGAACTCTGCCAGCATCCACACCACCTGAGAAAGATTGTTAGGAGGTATTGGCATGAACACCTATCACACCTACTCTGTCACCCCAAGGGAATATACTGTATGGTGGTCTGGGACTGTAGGACTGACAGAATGCAATGACCTGCCACATCTGGCATGCAGCAACACCTAATGTCCCACAGGTGTCTGCCAAAGTCCTGTGTCTCACACATACTGCCAATGCATGTTATGTCACAGACACCCAAATAACAACATAACACATTAAATGAATTGTATAAAACACCAACACTGATAAAAAATAAAAATAAAAAATCCAGCCACCTAGGTAATACGTAGAATTTATTAAACACCACCAAAAAAGACTAAGCGCTTTCGCTAAATTCATATAGCATCATCAGAGTCATTTTGGTATCAGTTCCTTACTGTTTAAAAAGTAGCATCATCCAATCATTTCACACAAGTAATTAATTACATCATTTCCTATTAATTTAAACACTTTTACCAAATATTATATATAAAATCATACATATTATAATAATGATAATACTTTTTATAAAATATATGTATAAATACTTGCATGTATGCCTCACAAATTCACCATAAATCTATTTTATTACATTTGCCCTTTGTTTAAGTAATGGTTTCAGGGAAATATTGTCATTTAATCCTGGTGAATTTTGAGCATTTAAACGCATCTGCCATTTCATTTCTTTTACTTCTACTTCATTTTCTATACCCCCTCCCCTACCATCTATAAAAACTATATTATAAAAAATATAAACTTTTTAAATTTAATATATTTTTTACTATGAAGAAATAAGGCATTAAACTTATTTTCTTTTCTAATTGCTCTTAAATGCTCCGCTATTCCATCTCTTACCCACCATTTAGTTTTTCCAACATAAAATGCTTCGCATGTTACACAGGTTGCCACATATACTAATTTTAATTTTCCTGGGCATGCAATGGCTGCTCCAAAGGAGCGTATCACCACATATGACCCATCATTTATATATCTACAATATCTACAGGCTCCATAGTTTGCCATTCTAGAAATATGTTTTGTTGTTCTATTTTCATTTCTGTCCAACCATTCTTTTATATTTTCCCCCTTCTATATGTTATCTTTGGTTTTGCTCCTAAAAGGGCTTTTGTTTCCCCTTCAAGGCAAGTAACCCACTTTTCTGTCAATATTCTAACCAGTCCTGGTGTCACCCAATTATCACTTAAAACCATCACATCTGTTTTTCCTTTTGTCAGATTGAATTACTATTTCATTTATTTCCAATCTCTTCTTAAGAATAGGCACAACATTTGTATTTCTTTTATTTATAATTTCTTTCCTCACTTTCAATAACAGATTTAATGGGTATCCCCTTTCTAGAAACATTCCTATAAGTTTAAAAAGTTCTCTCCCAAATTCAATGTAATCGCTCACTAGTTGTGAAGCCCTCACCATCTGTCCCTTTACTATGCTCTTGAATTGGTGGTGGGGGTGGCAACTAGTGAAGTCCAGTAGAGAATTGGAGTGATTTTCTTTTCTATATAGTTTACTATTTAATACATTGTTATTCTTACTCAAAGTGATGTCTAGATAGTTAATTTCAGTCTCATGATAAGTATATGTGAACCTTAGGAATGACGTTGTTGAGTTAAGGTAATTAATAAATTCACTAATCTCTTCAACAGTTCCTTTCCAAAGTACCAGGATATCATCCAAAAATCAGTTATAAATCATTTCCTTCATATATTTAGACTGGAATACAAAAAGGTTTTCCCACTCTAAAAGTACTAAATTTGCAAAAATGGGAGCACATCTTGCTCCCATTGCTATCCCTGATTTTTGGCGAAAAATCTCCCCCTCAAATCTCAAAAAATTATTTTTTAGTATCAAATCCATGAAATCCAACAACAGGTTTATTTTACTTTTATCTAATGTTTTACTTTTCAACAAGCTCTCATGAAACATATTCATCCCTTCTTAATGGGGAATGACAGTAAATAAGTTGATAACATCAATTGTCAAAAAAACACTATTTTCACATTCCCCTATATTTCTCATTCTCTCCAAAAAGTGCCAGGAATCTCATACCACATGTTCTGCTTCCCCCAACACTCCTTTTACATTATAATCAACATAAGTAGCCAACGGTTCTGTTTTCAACCCCTTCGCTGCTACTATTGGTCTAAACGGAGGATTTTTAACATCTTTGTTAACCTTTGGTATACCATAAATTACAGGTAGTTTTGGGTATTCTACCTTCAGAAACTTATAGAGAGTCTCATTGATGTTAACATCCGTAAGTGCATCCATTAAGTAACAATCTATCTGTGCATAAGCTCTATTTAACTCATTTATAGAGACCCTCTCATAAGTCATGGTATCATTAGCTATTTTATACATCCTTGCGATATAATCTATAGCGTACATGACTACCACCCCCTCCCTTATCCGGTTTCATGTATCTAATGTCTCTGTTTTTTTAAATGTCTTTAAATGTCTTTAAGTACTGTTCTCTCTTGTACTGACAAATTGTCATCCTTTAGACTCTGTTGTTTCAATATTTCGTTGAATTCCATCTCACATTTTTTTTCAAATAACATTGTATCTTGCTTATAAGGGGGAACAAACATGCTTTTTCTCTGTAATGCTTGATTACAGTTACTAATTAAGTCTAATGTTAGCAAAATAACAATTTAAATTTAGTTGTCTAACATATAATTTCAAACTTGTTAATACATCAGCAACATCAACCTTATAATTAGGAACACATGTATTTCCTTTGCTTAACAATTCAAAATGTGCATCCTGTATTAATGTATCAGTATATAATTATGAATGATGCTATATGAATTTAGCAAAAGCGCTTAGTCTTTTTTGGTGGTGTTTAATAAATTCTATGTCTTACCTGCATGGTTGGATTTTTTATTTTTATTTTTTATCAGTGTTGGTGTTTTACACAATTCAGTTAATTTGTTTGAATTCCAACCAATTAACTTGAGATGTAATGGAAGCAGCAGTTAAGGAATTGACTACAGCGGTTCAGAAATTACTGGCTGTAGTAGCGAGAAATAAAAATGAAGGAGGAAGAACGAATGTTATTGAAAGTGGTAATTCCACTTTGACTAGTAGCCAAATGGAACTATTCATGTTACATTTACCAATACCGAGACTTTCAGAAAATTTATCTGATAAAGAATTTCCACCTTTAAACCAACAGCAGATTACTAATGGATCAACGATGATACCAGGAGCCACTAAAGGTCTGCAAATGAACACTTTTAAAATAAGTGAATGGTTTGCGGCACCGAAAGTGGATTTTGTCAGGTCTGCAAGAGACAAGAAATGAGATGTGGAGTTTGAGGGAACAGATTTTGGATTTGGAGAACATTTGTGTTAAATATCGAGGATTACAGCTAGATAATTTATTTCTAACAAAATCAATGGCCCTGAAACAAGTTCCAAAGGATCTTAGGCTGTGGAAACTTCCTATGGGCATATTGCCAGGTACGTCAGCTTTTAGAGAACTTGTAGCATTATACGGTAAGACTGGGTTAGAAATGTTGAATATCATTGTAAGAAATAATGAAGTAAAAAATTAAACAGCTACAGGATGAAATATCAAAATTAAATAATTCCATTTTGAGTGATTTGCTGTTTAGTCACCATAAAGACAGTTACTTAAAAACATTGAAAAGGGTCGACGACTTTGTAAAAAAGAACTCAATTACTAAAAGCAAAAAAACTAGAAAGAGACTCTAGAGAATATAAGAATAATTGTGCATACCCATTTGGCTCATGAAAAAGAGACACTGAGAATGTATTAAATAGTGACTGCTGTGAAAATGACAACCATGACTATGAGAATCAATATTTTTCTGGACAAAATCCAGATGTGAGGAGATCAGAGAGACTGAAAAACAAAAACAAAGGTGGTCATTGGAACAACCAAGCACAGGGACATTATTACAAGAGTTGGGGGAAGAAAAACCCTCACTAAATAATGCTGATAGTACCGATAAATTTGAGTTAAATACTGTGGTTCTTTGGCAAAATAAATGTGCAATGGGGGAAGAAAAACCCTCACTAAATAATGCTGATAGTACCGATGAATTTGTATTAAATACTGTGTTTCCTGTGCAAAATGAATGTGAAATAGATTTGAATGAAAGTACAATTGATCTGAGTGAAAATGTAAATTTTGAAATGGAAGTGACAACAAAAAAACAGGTTACACCATTTAAATTATACTGATACATTAATACAGGATGCACATTTTGAATTGTTAAGCAAAAGAAATACATTTGTTCCTAATTATAAGGTTGATGTTGCTGATGTATTAACAAGTTTGAAATTATATGTTAGACAACTGAATTTAAAACATTCAGAAAGACCAGGCTAGCATATACGGTAGATGCACGGACCAAACAACCTTGATACTGAACAAGAAAAGACCAGCACCCGGAAGGCAAGAGCAAAAAGCTTAATGAGAACCAGACCAGTTTCAGCAAAATGCTTTCAGCAGTGGTTGGACCGGTTTCAGCAAAATGCTTTCATCAGTGGTTGAACAATAATGGCAATTCAAATACTGTAATTTATAAAGAATCCAACAGAGCAGTCTTGACATCACTTCCTGTGGGAAAAAATGTGAATAAAAAATTAAAGAATATTTGAAATTCAAGTAATCATATATTAAAAAGCAAAGATGCACTGAATATGGGTCATTATTATAAAAATGTGTTATCCACTAAGAGAAAAGAAATATTATAATTTATCATTTAAACCCGGTGGAAAAAGACCACCTAATTTAACAATCCATCTCTTTTCTTTGTTGTTTAATAAATGATGCCATCCAGTTTTAAAAGATCCGTTTCCTGAAATTTTATCAATAACCATGAAGGAAAATTTGGCTGTTTAATGGATCAAACAATGTCTATATAGGGCATTAGTAGGTCTGGCATTCCTAATGTCCCCTAGATGTTCGGACATACGGATTCTAAATTGTCTGGGGGTTTGTCCTATATAAAAAGCTTTACATGAGCATGTGGCCAGATATATAACCCAATCTGTACCACAATTGGCAAAACAATTGATATTGTACAGTTGTCCCGTATTTTTACTAGTGAAGTTTTTGGTCTTAAAAACATATTTACAAAAAGAACAATGACCACAGGGGTAACATCCAACCAGTTTTTCCCCAGATAATGTAGTTTGTTGTAATGCAGTATCCTGGTGTGTGATTTTCTTATAATGGGAGAAATGAGACCCAAGAGTTTTTCCTTTACGATAGGAAAAAAGACATCTATCCCCTAACCAGTCATCCAAACGTGTATTGGTTTTAAGTATGTTCCAGTGCTTGTCAATAACATCCATCAGTTGACCCGTATTTCTACTGAAGGTGGTAACCAGCCTGAGCTTATCCTGGTTTGAACTACTAACTTTTTGTTTGTATGTCAAAAGGTTATCCCTGGATAAATTTTTGGTCCATTGTAAAGCTGAGTTGACATTATGTTTGTCATAACCCCTCTGCAGAAATCTATTGGAGAGGTCATTCTGGCAATGAGCAAGGTCCTGCTGTGATGAGCATATTATCTTAATTCTCATGAACTGTGATTTGGGAATATTTTTAATAATGTGCTTGGGATGAAGACTGGAGCCATGTAATAAGCTATTTTATTGGGGATATTTCCTGTGAACTATGGTACACAAAGTATTATCCAGTTCCCTTTGTAGATGGACATCCAAGAAATCAATCTCTTGCAGGCTGTGGTTTACAGTAAACTCAACCCCCCACTTGTTGCCATTGAGGTATTGAGGTATTCAATAAATTCCATGAGATACCCCCTCTCCACACAAGCCAACAGTCATCTAGGTAATGTCTCCATATATCTACCTCAGGCAAATACAGATTGTATAGTTCATTGTAAATAATATGTTCTTCAAAATACCCCATGAATAGATCAGCATATATTGGTGCAAATGATGCTCCCATGGCAGTGCCTTGAATCTGCCAATAGCATTGATTTTGAAAGTAAAACATATTCTTGGTAAGAACATGCACTGCCATACATATTAGCAAGGTGTTGAAGCCTGTATCGCAGATGTTAGTTCTGTGAAGCCAATATTCCAATGCTGTCAAACCTGCCCAATGTGGGGTGCACGTGTATAATGATTAACATCTAAAGTGCACATCAACCAGTGTGATTCCAACTGGCATTCTGAGACAGTTTGTAAAAACTCAGTAGTCTCTTGCAATCTAGCCCTGACATAAGGTAGTAAAGGTTTCAGATATTGCGTCAAAAAGACAGACAGGGGCTCAGTGAGTGAGCCCATGTCTGAAACTATAGGTCTGCCTGGTGGTGTATTGCAAGACTTATGGATCTTGGGCAATAAATATAAATATTGTTTGACAGGATCATTGACTGTCAACTGAAATCTGGTTTTATCACTGATGATACCTTCTTCTACTGCTAATTGTAAAAGAGCATCAATTTCCTTTTTGAAATTAGGAGTGGTGTCAGTAGGCATGTTCAAATAATGCTGAGTGTTAGAAACCTGTCTAATTCCCTCTGCCCAGTAATACCTGGAATCCATGACTACTATTGCCCCACCTTTGTCTGCAGGAAGAATGGTGATATCAGTATTCCCCCTAAGATCCATAAGGGCCTGTTGCTCGATTCTATTCAAATTATGTCTAAGGGTATGCCAAGATCCAAATCGGTGATGTAAGTCCTTGATGACAGCATGTTGAAATATGGCAACATGTTTATCCATGGGTGGGCTGAAATTAGATTTGAGAAATCTGAATTCAGTAGATCTTTGAGTTTGTTCCTGTTGATCAAAAAATAGTTTAAGATTAATTTTTCTACAAAAGGCCAGTATGTCTGCAACAAAAGTACTCTCATCTACAAAGAAACCCGGGATAAAACCCAGACCTTTATTTAACAAAGTTTCCTGAGTGGATGTTAAAACATGACTAGATATATTGTGCACATTGGAACAATCAGAATTTATTTGACAATGGATTGAAAAAGCTCCTCTATAGTTCTGACTTCTGTGTTTTCGTCCCCCCTGTGTCTCTTGTTCCTAAAGGGTGCCCTGAACTATGGCCTCTCTTGGAGACAGGGGAATCACTGATGTTGGTGGATTCAGTATCTGTAGTGGAGGATTCCTCTCCCGAGCTTATACTCAGAGATGTGCCCTTTTTTGAAATAGATCTGGGCCTATTTTTTCATGTATGGGTAGGATTTTTAGTACCCTCTGCAAACCTGACACTTCTTTGTGATTCAAACAGTTTCCCCCTCTCATAATCCTCCATGTCCCTGGAAAATTTGTGTAGTTTTTTATCTTTTAAACCATTTTCAAAGATGGTCAGTTCCCCAGATAGTCTGCTCAAGAGCTCCTTAAAGTTGGATGAATCCTCATATTTCTTTAATTCTTCACAAACCAGTTGTACATCACAGATATTGACCTGTATAGTTCTGTCATAGTAGGAAGATAATATATTGATGAACGACATTGAAGCATTTTGTTGAGCCAAATTCCAATCTCTTAATAGTATCTCATCTGGTTTACTGACTAATGGTTGTAATTTTGTTCTGAGTCCTCTGGGGGTAATGTTTTGATGTTGATAGGCCTTAAAAAGCCTGGAATGCCAAATGTTAGTTCTTAATATCTTAACCTTTTTACCAAGTTGTGTAAACAGCAAACTGCAACTGTCAACTGGATCTAATATTCTATCCTCAGTGGATCCATTCTTAGGTTCGATTCCAAATACTTGTATATCGTCTTTATCAGCACATAATCCCTGAAGCAGTTGGTTGAGATCTATGACTATAAGTTGCCAATGTGCTGTGGACAAATGTGATGTGGAAATGCCAGATTCAAAATAATGAAAAAATCCAATCTAATGCTTGTTGAGTCAGACTGTCGGGAGAGCAGATGACACAGATAACTAATAAAAAATACTTAAAACTGGAAGTAGGAGCCTGATAAGAATCACAGAAAAGTGTCAGGAACGCACAGAAGGGGCATCTCTCCCTTCTAAAAAATGGGGCTTACCCCTTGGTCAACCCACAAGAGGCTAATACTGTTTATAACTGGTGCGCAACTATCTATATGGATGTAGCAGATATCCACTAACAAATGCACCATATACCTAACTCAAATTAGCTCTAATGGTTAATATAATAATGCCATGAAATAAACCTGGCAACCGATAATCAGAACCGTAATGGTGATTCACAATCGTGGTATCGTAACCCTGAAAAAGTGGTCCAGATGCCCTCCTAAATAGCACTGATGCTCTTGATTAATAAATGGAATCTAAACTAGAACTGTATATTTTGAAATGTTTATATTAATAGGGCCAGAATCCGCCAACCAGTACACAATGTCCCTAATTGCAATATGATTCTAATAGTTGAAATGATCCAACTGTACATGATATTAACATTTGGAAATGGCTGAATCTGTTGGCCCAATAATTATTCTAAGATGTCAACGAGGACCAGATCATCTAAGTATGAGATCTAAGGTTGTATGTGCCTATGATGTCAACCTGTATAAAAAAATAAAAAAATATATACGGTTGCTGGTGTATTTATAAATCCCAAAGGTGGGACAGATGCCCTATAGTTTTGCTCATGAGGGTAAAAGGCCTATTTGAAATATATTTTGATAACAAAACTATACAATGTCAAGAACAATTGTGTATGTTGTTTTATATTGACTGTAGATAGAAAATGGTGTTAGTGCTGGTTGTCTACAGCACATAAACTGTTATGGTAATTTGGTATCAATAACTTATTGATACTGTGCCCAAATGTAAATTCACGTTTTTGAAAAACACAATTGCTACCAATGGTATGCCTAAACAATAAGAGCTGTTGTGAAGAACATTTAGACACTACATACAGTAATAAGTCTGAGCCGAGGCTCCTCAAGACAATATTAATGACTGAAACTAGTGACTGTAAAGCATGTTTCAACAGTACATCATATAAAAAATAAGACTCTTGAGGTTGTCAGCAATTGTCCATAATGATAATAGTGTATATATTGCAAAAAATTCCAGGAACAGCTCGTGATGATCACCAGTAAAAGTAATCGTTTCAAAGAAAGGCACACTACAGTTAGCACACAAATCCTGCTACACCTGCTGAAAATTCAAATGAACAGAATCAACGGAATGAATACTGAGACAAAATGTCCAGTATAACCCAAAAGATATGAAACACTAAAAAAATGCTAAATAGTTATGCACATGTAAACTCACACCAGTAATAATACAAAAACCTATATGCTAATAAATATATGATAGAAATATATCAAAATAATAAAGTAATACAAAAGAGTCAGCTTCCTAATCAAGGTAAGGAAGCAGACTCACAATAAGTGCTGGGCCGATGAAAAGTGCCCAAGTATGATGAATGTTTAAAGTAAATACCAAATTGTAGCCAAACGTCCATCCAAGACAGTTCGATCAATATAATATGTCCAAATAAGTCCAAAGCAGAGACAAGATTCCGACCTCCAGTTCGTACTAGACCGATGTGACAGGCCCAAATCCACGAGATATCCAAGAGAACAAATAATGCCAAAAGTCCATCGAAAACGGCCCAATCAATGTAATATGCCCCTAAAAAAAGAAAAATCCAAAAGCGATCCCTTCACAGGCGGAATATCAAACAGAAAACCAAAAGGAGACACACTCTTGATAGGATGGTGCCAAAAATATATGATAATCCAACAGGAAGATGTACTTCACACCGTAGAATACAAGAAGAGGGAGAGAAATCCTCCCCTGTCGATTTCCAATGCAACCAAATTGGCTGTTGCTTTGCGCCTTCCAACACCAACAGCCAGCAAAATGAAACATTCAGAAAGACCAGGCTAGCAAGTATGGTAGATGCACGGACCAAACAACCTTGATACTGAACAAGAAAAGACCAGCACCCGGAAGGCAAGAGCAAAAAGTTTAATGAGAGCCAGACCGGTTTCAGCAAAATGCTTTCATCAGTGGTTGGACCGGTTTCAGCAAACTGAATTTAAATTGTTATTTTGCTAACATTTTGCTAACATGACTAGTTCATTAGACTTAATTAATAACTGTAATCAAGCATTGCAGAGAAAAAGCACGTTTGTTCCCCCTTATAAGCAAGATATAATGTTATTTGAAAAAACTGTGAGATCGAATTTAGAGAAATATTGAAACAACAGAGTCTAAAGGATGACAATTTGTCAGTACAAGAGAGAATAGTACTTAAAGACATTTAAAAAAACAGAGAAGTTAGTTACATGAAACCGGATAAGGGAGGGGGGAACGGTAGTCATGTACGCTATAGATTATATCGCAAGGATGTATAAAATAGTTAATGATACCATGACTTATGAGAGGGTCTCTATAAATGAGTTAAATAGAGCTTATGCACAGATAGATTGTTACTTAATGGATGCACTTATGGATGTTAACATCAATGAGACTCTCTAAATTTCTAAAGGTAAAATATCCAAAACTACCTGTAATTTTTGGTATACCAAAGTTTAACAAAGATGTTAAAAATCCACCGTTTAGACCAATAGTATCAGCAAAGGGGTTGAAAACAGAACCTTTGGCTACTTATGTTGATTATAATGTAAAAGGAGTGTTGGGGGAAGCAGAACATGTGGTATGAGATTCCTGGCACTGTTTGGAGAGAATGAGAAATATAGGGGAATGTGAAAATAGTGTTTTTTTGACAACTGATGTTATCAACTTATTTACTGTCATTCCCCATTAAGAAGGGATGCATATGTTTCATGAGAGCTTGTTGAAAAGTAAAACATTAGATAAAAGTAAAATGAACCTGTTGTTGGATTTCATGGATATGATACTAAAAAATATTTTTTTGAGATTTGAGGGGGAGATTTTTCGCCAAAAATCAGGGATAGCAATGACAGCAAGATGTGCTCCCATTTTTTGCAAATTTAGTACTTTTAGAGTGGGAAAACCTTTTTGTATTCCACTCTAAATATATGAAGGAAATAATGATTTATAACTGATTTTTGGATGATATCCTGGTGCTTTGGAAAGGAACTGTTGAAGAGATTAGTGAATTTATTAATTACCTTAACTCAACGTCATTCCTAAGGTTCACATATACTTATCATGAGATTGGAATTAACTATCTAGACATCACTTTGAGTAAGAATAACAATTTATTAAATAGTAAACTATATGGAAAAGAAAATCACTCCAATTCTCTACTGGACTTCATTAGTTGCCACCCCCACCACCAATTCAAGAGCATAGTAAAGGGACAGATGGTGAGGGCTTCACGACTAGTGAGCAATGACATTGAATTTGGGAGGGAATTGTTTAAACTTATAGGAATGTTTCTAGAAAGGGGACACCCATTAAATATGTTATTAAAGCAAGGAAAGAAATTACAAATTAAAGAAATACAAATGTTCTGCCTATTCTTAGGAAGAGATTGGAAATAAATGAAATAGTAATTAAATCTGATGAAAGAAAAACAAATGTGATGGTTTTAAGTTATAATTGGGTGACACCAGGATTGGTTAAAATATTGACAGAAAAGTGTGTTACTTGCCTTGAAGGGGAAACAAAAGCCCTTTTAGGAGCAAAACCAAATATAGCATATAGAAGGGGGAAAATATAAAAGAATGGTTGGACAGAAATGAAAATAGAACAACAAAAAATATTTCTAGAATGGCAAAATGTGGAACCTGTAGATATTGTAGATATATAAATGATGGGCCATATGTGGTGATAAGCTCCTATGGAGCAACCATTGCATGCCCAGGAAAATGCAATTGTAATATATCAAAATTAGTATATGTGGCAACCTGTGTATCATGTGAAGCATTTTATGTTGGAAAAACAAACATGAGTCTAAGAGATAGAATAGCAGAGCATTTAAGAACAATTAGAAAAGAAAATATGTTTAATGCCTTATTTCTTCATAGTAAAAAATGTATTAACTTTAAAAAGTTAATTTTTTATAATAGATCTAGTTTTTATAGATGTTAGGGGAGGGGATATAGAAAATGAAGCAAAAGTAAAAGAAATGAAATGGCAGATGCGTTTAAATGCTCAAAATTCACCAGGATTGAATGACGTCATTTCACTGAAACCATTACTTAAACAAAGGGCAAATGTAATAAAATAGATTTATGGTGAATTTGTGAGGCATACATGCAAGTATTTATACATGTATTTTATAAAAAGTATTATAATTATTATAATATGTATGATTTTATATATAATATTTGGTAAAAGTGTTTAAATTAATAGGAAATTATGTAATTAATTACTTGTGTGAAATGATTGGATGCTGCTTCTTTTTAAACAGTAAGGAATTGATACCAAAATGACGCTGATGATGCTATATGAATTTAGTGAAAGTGCTTATTCTTTCTTGGTGTTGTTTAATAAATTCTATGTCTTACCTACGTGGTTGGATTTTTTATTTTTATTTTTTAACGACATAACACATGGTGGTGGTGCTGCGGTAGCGTTGTCGCCTCACAGTAAGATGTTGTCCTGTTCGATTCTCAGCTAGAGCGACTTCTGTGTGGAGACATGTGTGATTGGGCATACCTTTGTTGAAGGTTGTGCATCAGAGTTGGCAACTCTGCACATAAAAATCTACTGCCAATCATTAGCGGACCGGAGTTCCACTGTGACGACCCCTAACCGGGAAAAGCTGAAAGACACAACAACATAACACACTCCATATAAGCCATATGCAAGGCCATGTGGACAAACCACAGTAATATGTCCACCATGTCCCACTGCATGAACTGTGGACCATCACTAACACACACCTGTGATGGGGCGATACTCTTAGGGAAAGTATCAGAGAATGTATGCATAATGTATGGAAGAGGTTAGAATTACAGAGGGGGGAGGGAGCATGGGCAGCATGGAATGTGCAGGGCCAACATCATGCTGTGTGCACACACTATCCCTGGCTGCAAACACATACATGTGTGGCTACACACTGGCCCATACACTACAATAGGGTAAATGTCCTGACCCATGGCCCCTCCTGGCTGACCTGTGTGAGTCTGTACAGCTGTGATGCATTGCCACAGCAAGATAAGCCCATACTGTCACGCTGATGGGAGTACAAGTATGGGATCCTCTGCCAGTACTGTACCAAGGTGCTGAACCAGATACACAAACCCAGCACCAAGTGTCCGCAGCTCCCCCTCCAGAATGGCATAACTTACCATGAATAATTAGGTGTCTGCCCACAATACCAGACACAGACGCAGTAACCCTTGTCCCCCAAGACATCACTGTGAGCAAGAATGCCCACCTGACAGTACATGAGGACAGAAAACATCACTGAGCATAATAGTACATGTCTGAATATCCCTGCTAACAACAGTATCATGCAGCTGAAGCAGCACAGACAGAATCACATACACACTATCCCCTCCACAGTTTGTCCCCATATTGCCAAATGATCGATGAATACCTTGCAGAAACAGTATGCTACCTGTAGGCATGCAACACAAAGATCTGCACTGCAGTACAAACTACCTGGACTTGATCCACACATTCAATACAGATGGGCAAACTGGGCATGCTCACACACATAGAGAAATGAAGGCAATGTCAGTCAACAACATACTGAAAGGACATACTGGGCATGCTCACACAAAATGAATGCCATGTCTGTAAACACCAGTGAACCAGACTTTTCTGGCAGTTGCAGATGTTAGTGCAGACACTCCTCAGTATGCATCACTCATGCTTTGCACACACAATGGATAGGAATACAGACATATATCTAAGGACAACACACTATAATAAGCCAAAGGTAGACATACATAGATGTGTGGAAGAGGGTGACTGACAAGGAGCCATTCAGGCCTGCCCCACGCAGCACAGAGCCAAAGGGCCACAACCACATGTGGTTCAGATGTCACTCACTGTAAATACTTGCCACTGGTATCTGTCAGCATTACAAACTATGTGGTGCAAGTGCTAGCTGTGCAACATGATTGTACAAGGAAGTAGTTATCTAGCAGCTGTATACATGTACCTGTAAATATGACCCTGTGTGTGCCCTCATGTGATTTGTCAACCTCTAGATTAACGGGTTATGGCCCATGCACACACACTGACATCCCCATAGCCCTACTATGACAAGCCTGCTGAGGTCATCCACTGTGAAATACACCTTTGGGAGAGTTGTAGCCCAGTAATCTCCATGTTGCATCGTATAACTGCATACTGCTGAAGTGTGCTAAACTAGTTAGGCAGGCGTTCCAATCCCAGACATGGCAACTGTGTGTGTGTGTGTGTGTGTGTGTGTGTGTGTGTGTGTGTGTGTGTGTGTGTGTGTGTGTGTCTGTGTAGCGAGCCATGCTTTTTAGGGTAGTCACTATCCCTACAATTCAAATGCTTTACTTTGGTAAGGCTGCTGATATCATCCACCTAGAAATGTACCCCTGAGAAGGTTGTAACCCAGTAATCTCCATAGCGCATCCCATAACTGTGTACTGCTGTAGTATGATACAATAGTTAGATAGGAGTTCTAATACCAGTGTGTGTGTGTGTGTGTGTGTGTGTGTGTGTGTGTGTGTGTGTGTGTGTGTGTGTGTGTGTGTGTGTGAGTGTGTGTGCGTGCGCGTGTCTGTCCCTGTCTGTGTGGAGAGCAATTCCTTTTAGGCTAATCACACTCCCTACAATACAAATGCCCTACATTGGCTAGGCTGCTAATGTCATCCACCTAGAAATACACCTCTGGGAAGGTTGCAGCCCAGTAATCTCAGTAACGTGTTCCAAAAATGCGTCCAGTTGTAGTGTGATACAATAGTTAGGTAGGAGTTTTAATCCCGGATTTGACAATTGTGTGTGTGTGTGTGTGTGTGTGTGTGTGTGTGTGTGTGTGTGTGTGTGTGTGTGTGTGTGTGTGTGTGTGTGTGTAGACAGCAATGCATTTTAGGCTAGTCATACTCGGTACAATTCAAATGCCCTACTTTGGCAATCCTGCTGATGTCATTCACTGTGAAATACTCCTTTGGGGAAGGGGCACTCCACCACTCCCCGTGGTGCTTCCTATAACAGCATCATGCTGTAGTGTGATATAAAACACTGGTAGGGGTTCTATTCCCACACATAGCAGTTGTGGCTGTTTTGTGTGTGTTTCTATGTCAGTGTAGGAAGCAATGCATTTTTGGCTAGTCACACTCGGTACAACTCAAATGCCCTACTTTGGCAATCCTGTTGATGTCATTCACTGTGAAATACACCTTTGGGGAAGGAGTACTCCAATAATCTCTGTGGTGTGTTCTATAACGGTGTAGTGCTGTAGTGTAATATACTAGTTAGGTAGGAGTTCTAATCCCAGACATGACAGGTGTTTGTGTGTGCGTATGTGTGTCTGTCATATGTGTCCTGTGTGGAGGTGGTTGTGAGTGTGTAACAACTGGACTCAATGTGGAGTGGGTTTTACAAACTTCTTATATGGTGGGCAAGGAATATATATCACAATGCCCACACCATACAGGGATAACAGATGTGAAATAGCCGAGAGGCTGGGGTGCAACTCCATAACCCTAAATGTGACATCAATGCCAGCTGAATACTGTTACCAACCCTTGTATTACCCAGGGAACACTCTCAATCCATGGCTCATGCACACACACACTTGCCTAGGCAACAGCTGCTATGTTGGTAGTGCCATGCATATTGCCCACTGACAGTAACCATGGTGTGAGTGCAGTGGGCTACAGAGGACATGGAAACCTGTCCATCAGTCCAATAGGCATGTACATGCTGACAGTGTACCTCCCGCATGCTATCCACTGGATACCTGCAACACCTGTGGTGCCATCACATGTGACCAACAAAGGACATACCATGTCTGAAATGCAAGCCCTGTTAGGACAGATGCCACTGACACCAGGGAATAATGGTATCATGGTATCAATGTAGGTGCAGGGTCAACCTGCTGTCCATTAACAGTTCCTGCCACATGAGGCCAGGACTGGCACATCTGATGATAACAATCTGTGCACACAACATGGGCCAGACATCCCAGTTACAGTTCCACATGCCACTGTACATGCAAGTGGGAGGTGTACACATCCCAGACATTGTCCATATCATGGACTAAGGAACACATATATGGCAAGCAATGCACAGCATGGGACACATGAAATAGTCACCCAGGTGACTGGATCAATACAATCCCCACATGTGTGGGCAACTCCAGACACTAAACACCTGAGCCACATTGCAGACCATTGTCATGTGGCCTGATGCCAAGGTATACCCATCACCTAGCCTTGTATAGCCATCTGGCAACATTGACCACAACACACCTGTGAAGCAGTGCACCCATGCATGTCAGTACTGGCACCCGTGTCTGTGTGTGTGGTGTATGATGCATATGCCCACATTCACAAACACTACAACCCCCATTGGCATACTGAAGCATGCTGTCTGATGTCAGACACCTCCACATACCCTTTGCACATATAACCCCTGCAGTGCATGTGATACCTGCACAGTGCTGTGTTGTGGCAATCCCACTAGTAATGAGTTGTATTCCTGGCCCTGCCAAGTGTGTCAATGTGTATGCGTCCCTGTGAGAGAGTGGCTGTGTTTACACTGACACCTGTTCATGCGGGCAGGCATGTGTACTACACCGACCACATAGTTACTATATCTCTGTTGCAGATGTCACTCAACATCACATATATGTTCTGAGGACACCCCAACATGTAATGTATGAGGTGCATCCAATAACTGCATGGACGTGTGATAGCACTACATAGTCGTCAGGGGTTTAATACCCTGTACTGGTAGGTGTGTGACATACAAATGCTTAAGTTTTACTCTCCCACCCTCCCTGGTTTTTCTGTGCCTCTGTCTGCCTCTCTCTCTCCCTCTCTGGTGGATGTGGAGACTTACACTTGCATTGCTTAGGGAGCCGCATGTGTATTTTAAGTAATGCTCATGATCAGCTGATGGCCTCTGCATGAATTACATCACTCCTCTAACTGATTGCATGTGCAACAGCTGTGGTAACATTCCCATAGCCAATTGCATGGAAACACACACCAATATCTAGAAACATCATGTTGGTGTTGGGTATTTCATTCACTGTTAGCAGGAACACGATCTTTTGTTTGGCAAACAGCATCTCAGATGGATCGGGGATTTACCTCTAACAACATACACTATGGAAACAGGCCAATACACAGGAGGGGGATGTGCCTAAGCTGACTACAGACTGTAAGTGCTGCTATACTGCATTTGGAGTAATGTTGGTTTAACAGGGTGTATGTGGATATGGCTGCCCTACATGTTTTCATACCTGCCATGTTAGTGCTATGTTTATGAGGGAACACCCATCTGTAGGGTCATCTGCAGACTGGCCAGTGTGTGATGCCTTTTGTTTCAGGTGTTACCCACAGAGCACCTATCTGTGAACTGCAGAAGGTAGTGTGAGGATTGCAGTCTGTAGATGGTAACAGTAGTGAGAGTTACTGACTTCACATCCCTCATAGGACATATGTTGCAACAAACCCTGTTAGAACAGTAAATGTATGAGGATATCACAGCAACATGTCAATACTGGCAATGTGTATGTACCTCCAGCCACAACCCTGTCAACCTTTGTACATATGTCATGCAGTAAGGGGTGCATATGTGCTGTGCATCATAATTAGTGACATCATATCTGATAACAAGCCAGTGAGATATTAGATTGCTAAACATGTTATGTATAGTAGGGGTTATATCTGATGACATCACCTGGACATTCTGTGGTTGTGTGTACAGTACCGAGGTCTGTGTATGTAAGGTGAATGTTGACAGTGTGTGTATTGATAATATGTACATTGGCCTGTGTACAGACTGTGGTTGATGTCATTGTTCTTGGTCCACTTCTATCTGATGTTACATGCTGCTCCACTGTATGTTACCCTATCGGCTTACATGTTTGTAGGGCCATACACACACATGTCCCATATCACAGACAGACATCAGACCACACTGTGTAGCATCCCAGTATATGTAGGGTTACTGTGTGAGTGAACATATGAGGATTGTGTTGAACAAATAGTCCATATACTGTAATATAACGCAAGCATACCATATGTGGCTCTGGCTGTGTTCACATTGGCTGTGGTTATGCACTTTTGCACTAATGTATTGTACTCTGTGCTGTAACATGTCTGTAGAGCCTGTTATATATGCAGGTACATGTGCATTCCCCAATAGGAAATGTACGGTGGGGCTGGGGCCATATATGTGTGTGGGCTTCACCTACACAATACATGTGTGCCGTTATGCACTCCAGAAGCCAGTGTATGTAACAGTGGTATATGGCCCTGTATTACTGAACCTAGGGGGGATG
Source organism: Protopterus annectens (assembly GCF_019279795.1). Lineage (NCBI taxonomy): Eukaryota > Metazoa > Chordata > Ceratodontiformes > Protopteridae > Protopterus > Protopterus annectens. The sequence continues at coordinate 1,502,420,731 of NC_056725.1, read as the reverse complement.
CACCATAAATAACCTAGGCTGTTACAACATGTGGGGGTATCAGGGTTGAGCTGTCTTAAGGTATCTGGATGTACATTACCATACAATTCACCTATATTTAAATTAATAACATAAATTCGGTTAATTCAGGCCTACTGCCTCCTGCCATACAGACTGTTCTGTTTGTCAGTGTGCTTGTGATTGTGTCAGTCATGCCTTGTTATGTAACAGTTACATCCCATTGTGTCAACTGAGGTCTTTGTCACCTAGTGATTGTGTACAGATTGTAGATAGTGGCTGCTGGACTATACACCTGCATTACTTACTGTTGATTGTTTGGTATCCTGTGACCCAGTTTGTTATTACTACTGTACTATTTGAAGGGCTCGGCCTGGACAGCAACATTTGTAAACCTTTCCAGACTACTGTATTAGTATAACTGTTTCACAGTTGAATTACTCTGTTTATATGGATGTCAGTGTCTGAACAGCTATATTACATGGCATATACAACTGTAATAGTACACAAATAAAAGTTTTCCATTAATGCAAACCTGTGTGTGGTGTTATAGCCTATGACCTCTCTGTGGGTATATGTTGCAGGCAACAATTGTGATTTGTATGGGTGGCTCATACAGAGTCCAGTTGTTAAGGTGTTAACTGTAGGCATAGTGGCTGTTCCATATTGTGTGCACCTTGTACATATGTATCTTGCTGTACATATCTCTGCGTATGTATGTGTTGTCACATATATATCTATATCTATATATATATATATCCATATATATATATATATATATATATATATATATATATATATATATATATGTGTGTGTGTGTGTATATATACACACACACACATATATATATATATATATATATATATATATATATATATATATATATGTATATCTGTATCTGCATATATGTGTCCGTGTATATGCATCCTAGGGATGTTGATAGCTTCCACATTGTACATTTCCTATGGGAGCCAGATTGCACTGCATGATATGTTACCGATACCAGCCTGACATCATACAGGTGGGATGTAGTACTGTTAACATCTTGTGCCCTTGTCGTATCAGGTCCTGGTTATGGGATCTGCAACACTTGGTAGTGTATTGCAAGGCAGATGTTTTTGGCTGTGGGGAGTATATCTTTTCGTACAAGACGTATATTGTTTGGAGCCTCTCAACGCCATTAACAGTGCATGTGGACATATATGTTTTAGTTATTTTCCTATTATCTACAGATGTATGTCCGTATATACCTATACATATATATATATATATATATATATATATATATATATATATATATATATATATATATATATATATATATATATATATATATATCTGCTTACATAAATATACCTATGTCCTTATGTACCTACATATATATATATATATATATATATATATATATATATCTGCTTACATATATACATAACTTGCTGTATATATTTAGAGTGGATGTAGACATATATATCTATAGATGTAGGCATTTGCATGCATATATGTTCACACATATTTATATTGTTTGTGTTTGTTTGTGTCTTTCGGCTTTTCCCGGTTAGGGGTCGCTCCAGCGGATCTCCGGTCTGCTAATGATTGGTAGTGGATTTTTACGTACCGGGTTTCCAGCCCTGATGAACAACCTTCAACGAAGGCACGCCCCATTCACGTATGCCTCCACAGAGAAGACGCACTAGCTGAGAATCGAACGGACAACGTCTTGCTATGAGGCGACAACGCTACCGCAGCACCACCACCACCGCAGTGTTCACACACACACACACACACACATATATATAGATATATATATATATATATATATATATATATATATATATATATATATATATATATATATATATATATATATAGATAGATTATATATACATATATAGATATGTTGTATCTGTTTAGATATTAATTTATTTACACACACACATACATCTACATGTTGGAATACATTCTCTGTACTGTTGAATGACTGGGCTGGATGATATGTTTGTGAATACATAAGAGTAACGCATATCTGACATGGCTTTGTGGTAAATCACTTTGTCTATGGTGTGCAGGGTCCTGGGTTTGAGCCTTGTAGAGGCTGTTTATTTTGTTGCTGGGCAGAACAAGGGCCGTTGGATACAAATTGATTAATGCACTTTTGAGTAAGTGGGTTTGCATGGGCTTGTACGACGGTAAGCACTGCTAACTTCTAGTTACAGTTTCTTATACTTAGCTAGCTTCTAAATTGCTTAACCAGTGTAGGCATTGCTTACCCCTGCTCAAACAGGCTTAAAACTGCTTACTGCTGCTTAAAAATGCTTACTACTGCTTACCCTCATGCTAATTTCTTTAAAAGAAAAGAAAAAGCGGTTGATAGGAAAGTGATGAAAAAAGGGGCACAAAGAGGGAAAGACAGTAGGGAAACTAGCCAGGGATGTGCAGGAAGGGTGTTGGGAAGGTCCATAGCTGCCCATTTCTTCTACAGTAACAGCTGTGCTTATACACTGAATTTGGAGGTAGATTTGGGCACTCAAACCCCTGGGAGGGGGTGAGGGAAACAATAATAAGCTGTGATGTCAATTAGACCAGCTTACATGTGTCCAGTGGACACGTGTGCAAAATGGACAGCTATGTATGGGGCATGATTTTTTTGTGGGAACAGATTGCCCTTTTTTTTTTCAGGTGAGAGTGGGATGTTGTGGAGAGGTAGTAGGTATATTTGGGGAGGTAGGTTGGGTAGGTTAACAGACAAGACAAACAAAATGCATACAGGGGCAGTATATGACACATGGGGGGTAAACATCTTGATGGGGAGGGGTGTTGGGAAATTGGGAGCCCGTGAGCCCCCTAGTGGAAACTGTGGGACTGAGATCCCACCCATGGGCAGTCACCACTGCACCTTCACAGCCCCGATGTTGGCTGTGCTGGGGGCTGAGTCACAGAGCCAGACTGACTCTCTAATCATGACATGCAGCCCTCTAGCTGGTGTAGAAGATCACCAAGCTGCTGGTTCATCTCTCTACGCACCATGACCCCGACCTGGTGACGGGTGACAGGTGCCTTTCTGCACCTGCTCCCGGGGAGGGCGAGCCCCATCCCCTGAGGCAGTTCCACCGAAAGGTGGTGCAGGACTTACGGACAGGGAGGTCTGGGGTTGGACCTCAGACATGCTGATGCCCGGTTCCACGGCCAGCTGAGGTGGCACAGGTGAGTCCTCTGGGACCGGCCTTCCCAAGCATGCTATAGTGTTTATATTTCATCATCATATGTGGGTTGGCAATAGTCAACACATTCCAGCATTATGTATAACAGCAGGCATAGATATTCCCATTAACCCAGACACCGGATATGGAACAGTTCCATAGCAAACAGAACAGATGCATATATGGGACCACAGTGGTAAAATGAGCAGCATGCAGGTATATTGATGGCACCATGCCACCAATGTTGGAATAATTCAATATAGTGCATGCATGGGAACAGTTAAAATATTTATCAAACAATTGGACATTATCAGAACATAGGTGTCATTACATACCAGTTGAGGTGGGTATGTTGATTATTGTTGGAGAAATGGTGGGGGGGGAGATGCCAATTACCAACTAGTATATTCCTGTAGTCCACATTACTTTCCTAGTCAGTGCTGTTATCTATACCTTACAAGTATTACTACACTACCCTATAGCCTTAGTTTGGACAGTGATATTGCTGTTGTCATTGTTATACATGAACTGGTTTTACCTGCAGTATACACCTCTTACCTGGTATACCTGTGGAGGGAATGTTTGTTAACACTTACTAACTGTTTCTACACATACTCCCAGATCCCAGGTAGATGTTGTGCACATAGCTATCCAACTCTTTCTGCACAGACTCTGGTCATGTATTGACCACTTGCTGGTGTGTCATGACATATCTAGACTATTGCCCTCTTCCACCTTTAGTGACCTGACACACACATATACATGCTTTCCTACACAGTTATATTATGTAGCACAGTGTGGGTGACAGTAACCAGTGATACTTTATTATTCAGCAAAACTGCAACACTCATAATTCCCTACAATACCAGAGTGAACAGTACCAGTACAGGTTATTATGGTCTTTATTTCTCAGCACAGTGTTCATATCCGACGTACCTGTGGGAGCAATGTTTCTTAGCACTACCTGACAGCTGCCACACAAACTTCCAGATTACACATTAGTATTATGCACATACATCTCACTCTGTTACTGTACACACTCTGGTCACAGCTTGACAACATGTGAGTGTAGATAGGACATACTTGAAATATTACTCTCCTAATAGTTTCAGGGGTTGCTACAGTGATAGATTTGTTCTCATAGATGTTTGACAATCACTTGTATTCCCTGTTTGCTGGCTAAACATCTGGGATCATCCTGCAGACTTACCTGGGGGACAAGCAGCAAATATGGGCCCATATACTGGACATTCTGGCCTCATCTGTACAGTTGTAGGATATGATTCTGTATGCAGCCTACATCCACTCCCAGGATTCAGACCATGGCTATGTCTGCTACAACTTAAACACTGTCCATCACAGTTGTGTCTGCTACATAGATATTGCTGTATATCTCCTATCTGCTTTCTGTCTTATTAATCCCCTGTGCTTTTGCATTCTGACCTCGTATTACAACACTCTTACACAGATCTCCTAGACAGTAATATTTTGTAGGACAGTGTGAGCGACAATGATGTGTAATACCTCATTATTCAGAGCAACTGCATCAGTCTCAATGCCATACAGTACCAATGTAAACAGTAGCTGTACAGGGTATCATTCTTGTATTTCTGGTACAGTGTTGGTATCTGGTAGACCTGTGGGAGAAATGTTTGTTAGCACTCCCTGAATGTTCCCACACATGGTACCAGATTCCACCTTACTATTATGCACATACATCTCAGTCTGTTACTGTACACACTCTGGCCACAGCTTGACAAGGTGGGGTGTAAATAGGACATACATTGCTTCTTAGTGTCATAAGGTTTTGGGGATTTGCTAGTGTGCCAGCTTTGTTCCCATATATGTGTGTCAATCAGATGTATTTCCTGTTTGCTGCCTATGCGTCTGGGGTCATCCCACTGATTTCCCAGGGGGACAGGTTGATAGACAACAGATATGGGCCACTTTACTGGACATTCTGGACATATCTGTACAGTTGTAGGGTATGATTTTGTATGCAGATTACTACCACTGTCAGGATTCGAACCATGGTTATGTGTGCTAAACAAAACAACAGTTCACATCTCAGTTGCATGTGCTCTTTGGGTTTTGTTGTCTGCATTTTCCCTGTTTTCTGTCTATGTGTCTTTCAGTTGTGCTAAATGGCCTCTGGGGATTACACCAGTCATATACAGGCATTCCTACACATTCAATTTACGTTGCACAATGTGGGTAACAGTGCTTAATACAGCAGTACTATTACATGATTGCAAATCTACATTACCATATACTACCAGTGTATACACATGCAGTCCAGCAGTTAGACTTTATTGTCAGGCTGTCACGCTTTTATTTATATACATACTATATGAGACTCTTCCTGCCATATTCTCCAGTGTATGCAGTAGTTGCCTTGAACAATAACGTTTTTATACAGGTAATTGATTTACTACTACTTTTAGTTTTATTTCCTATGACAGTAAATGCATGAGTATTGCTGACCTGCCTCACATTGCAACCTCACCAGGTGACTGATGTGGGCCTCCTGGTTCATGGCCCACTCCATTGCAGCTGTGGGGGACATAAGAGAAATATTTAGCCATACCTATCCATGATATACCTGAGGTGGCAATTATTACAAACATACTGGAGTGATACTTACACACAACTGGAACAACCCCTGCCACTCTAGCCTCTTGGATTCACTGGTCCAAGAGGTCCCCTTATGCCGCTTCAGGTCTGTATAGTGATGCCTGATCTGCTCACCAGTTTGGGGTATGTCAGTGGCACTGGTGAGGTCATGGGTGAGATGGTCCCAGGCCTCTGCCTTATATTGGGAGCCCTGGTACTGTCCCTGCAGCAGTCTCTGATCATGGTTTTTGACAAGGAGTCCTGCCATGACTCTGGACTCCTGGATGCACCAGCACTGTGTCCGAAAGCGCACACCTTCTCCCCTTACTGCCATTGTGCCTGCAAGGGGAAGCTACAATCAGTTATGAGATGTATTCCTGCCTCTTGGGTTTAAGTAGGGCCAATTTCCCACACTTGCCCATGATTGGCTAGTTTTAAAAAGGCTAGGCTATGGGCAAGCCTACTTTCCTTGGGTTGGCATTGTTTAAAGGGGTATAACACTGGGCACATTGAGTTAGCTGGCCTACACATTGCTTACCACCTCCTAAGCTGCCCTGTGCAATGCTTTGCATTGCTTACATTAGACTTTGCATTATAATTACTTTTTGGCATTGAGTTATTATTCATTACACCTTATATGTATGCCTGGTATCCATGATTCATGTGTACGTACACTGTATGGGGTCCCTGTGTTTTATTGGGGACTTCATTACTATATTACAATTACACCTGACTTCTGGGCTTACTGCTTTACTCCAGTTTACATATTTATGTTATGTAGTGGGTTAAGGCACATATGTCTGTATACTGATTCCTTTCACAGGTTCAGTTTGGTTTTACTATGGTGAAGACTTGTTTGCTGATGCCTCATTTTTCTGTATTTCTGTAATGGCTTGGTGGTTTACTACTGTGACTGTGGTGTATAGATTCCTGGGTTTGAGACCTGCATGGCTGTTTATTTTGTTGCTGGGCAGAACAAGGGCCATTGGATACAGAGTGATTAAGGCAGTTTTGAGCATTTGTAAGCGGGTTTGTGTGGGTTGGTGTGAGGGTAAGCAATGCTTATCTCCGGTAACATATGCTTACAGAGAGTTGGTTTCAGAATTGCTTAACCTGTGTGCACATTGCTTACCCCCACGCAAATGGGCTTAAGCTCACTCACTAGTGCTTAAATATGCTTACTACTGCTTATTGGTGCTTAAACCTTCTTACTAGTGCTTTATTCATTATGACACTGACACCTCACATGTGCATTTACTACAGTACTAAATATATGTTATTTAGTGGGTTATTCAACAAAAATATTAGTCATAACGTGCTTTGCCATGGAAAGTGCTGCAGTGGGACTCGAACCGGGAATGTCTACTCATAAGGCAAATGCTACTGCCCACTACACTATTGCTATGCTGCTTCATTTGCATATATCTTCTTTGTTATCCTCTTCAGCTATTTAAGTTGCATTTACTGTAGCTAAGTGATGGGCACACCCGTGCACCTACGGTTAGCTTTAATTGGATTTTTAAAAGAAAAACGGCTTTGTTAATTTTATATCTGTGCACTTTTACTGTTGTACTCGAGGGGGACTGTTGGTGTGGTTATGTGGAAACATATGAGCGGTCTCACTCATTTCTTACACTTTTCTGCTGTTCTTAATTGTGAGGGGGGTGTATATTCTGAGTGCTCTGCTCTCAGACATACCCCTGCACTCCTTACACGCTCCATGTAAGATTAGCGTGCCTCATTACTATGCATGGCATGCTGCCATCCTGCTCCTAAATGGCCCCAGCTATGCAGGACTAAGCTAGTCCTGCATGGAGGAATAATAAATCTCATGTCTCTATACAGAAGATTTAGTATATCAGCTCCAAAACAGATGCAGTATACATGCCACAGAGCACTTTTACATTATGCATGCCAAGCAAAGGCTGCATTTGTTATCCCTCTGCGACACCTTCTGTAGAAGTTTATATATATATATATATATATATATATATATATATATATATATATATATATATATATATATATATCTACATGCATCTTAATTAATGCTAATTCTGATGTATAGTTTACCATACAATTACTGCTACAGTTGCTCTCCTAAAAAATAAATCCCATTTAAACAGTGCATGCTGTGGTGTACTTACATTATGCCTGTCTACTCCCTGATGTTGCAGTGCAATTCGTGCTAAAGTGAGTTTTCAATTAATTACTGATTTGTAGATACTTATGAAAAGATAATTTTGTAAACTATACTTCATGTTTGGGTATGGGTAATGCAGGCTTAATCCAAACAAATATACTATAGTCATGAAGGGAGAAGCCTAAATGACCAAACTTAGACTTAAGTAAACCTGCACTAACCACTCAAAGGCATGCTGTTTTGCTACTATGCAAAAAAGTATTAAAAACAAAAAAAATATTTTTACCTTCTTTAAATAATGTCATTATATTATGGAACTTCATTTTTCTTCCAACATTGCATGCTAACTGTCCTGTCTAGGGATGTACTGGAGATGCACTTTAAATGCGTATGATTATGTATGTGATGATTCTTGTAGAGATGCACTGGGGATGCACTTTACATGTGTATGTTCATATATGTAATGATTCTTGTAGGATGCACTTGGGATGCATTTTACATGAGTATGTTCGTGTATGTGATGATTTATGTACCCCTCTTACAGCAGTTTATGCCACTTTGCAGCAGTTTATGCCACTTTGCAATTCTTTTTTTTTAATACTTTTTTGCAGCCCAGTGCTGCTCGTCCTTAGGGGCAGACAAAATCCGGTCAGGTCTCTTGGAGGTTTGCCCGATGGAGTCAGGAATTTTCCAGGCCTGCTGGGTGATTGGCTTAATAAGGTCATCAACAGGTGGAGAGATCCAAAAGGTAGAGGGCTGGGCACAAAAAGCCTCCAGGTATACCGATTCCTGTTTATATTTAATGATGTAGTGTTTCATCAAAAGATGGGGGTTGCTATGGGCACCCCTGTTGCAAATACCTATGCTAATTTGGTGCTATCTAGATGGGAAGAGCAGTATATATTAAGTAGTGAGATGCAAAATGGTTATAGGAATGAGAATTTATTATTGTTTAAAAAGTTTGTGGACAATGTATTTCTGCTTTGGGGAGGTACGGTATCTGCTCTGTATGAATTTGTTATTGAATTACAAAATGAAATGCAATTTTTAATATTTGATGTGAAGCACTCTTGACACTGATTAATTTTCTGGATGCCTGTGTCTTATATAAAGATTTGAAATTTGAAACTAAAATTTATAGAAAAGGAAGTGGAGACTAGTTGATATATATACTCTAGAAATATGCATCCAAGGCACATTTGTCTGAATGTATTGAAAGGACAATTTTTAAGAGCCAGTAGGTTCCACTCTTACCTGCACAGCAGACAACAAGCTGTTCTGTGGAAAGACAATCTATCCCCCCTTTACCTGTTACCCTTGAAGTACCCCAAGTTTCTATCATGGGTCGCCTCCTTTTCTCTAGATTCATTAACGACCTACCCAAAGTTATCCTACATGCAACTTGCATACAGTATGCAGATGACTCTACACTTATCTGCTCTGCCTCAACTCTCACAGAATTACAATCCCTATCCCAAATCACCTTCAGCAAAATAGAGAACTGGCTCAATAATCGTCATCTCTTATTGAACCCAAACAATACCAAACTACTACTTTTCTCCCCCACCCGTAAACTAACATCACCAATAATTACAGTCTCTTCTAAGAATGGCACCATAATTGCTCCTGAACCTTATACTAAACTACTAGGGATAATCATTGATAATAATCTGAAGTACAATGCCCATATAGACAAAACCATGAAAACAGTAAACAAAAAAATAGGCTCCATGTATAGGATTAAGAAATTCTTAACCCCATCTGCCAGAACCGCCATAGCTCGCACACATCTTCTGTCATCCCTTCTCTATGCCTCACCCATCCTCACAAATCTAACCAAATCAAGCCTCAACAAAATCACCAGCTGCTATAACAATATAGCTAGATTTGCGACAGGCTCAGCCTACAGGACCCACCACTGTCAAAATCTTTACAAATTAGGCTAGCTAGAAGTACCCAATTAGATGTACTATAACAAACTCATAGTTATTCATAAAATCCTCTACCAACCTACCAGTACCCCTATTCTAACTAATATTATTGCCTCCTACAGCAACCTAGCATCCATCCGCTCATCCAACAGAATGCTAGTACAACCGACCAAAGCCAACAACTCAGCCGGAGATTCCTTATTCTCCCACTCTGCTGGAAAACAATGGAACTCCCTTCCTGCTGAACTAACCACCACATGCTCCTTGCTCCAATTCAACATATCTCTAAAGACGTACATGAACAGTGTCCATGTCTAAACCCTGACTAACCCAAACAATAATCAGAAGAGGTAAGATAAGCAATAGCTATGTCCATGTCTTAACCCAGACTAACCTGACTTACACCAAGACAAAAGTAAGCCAAACATAGCTTACAGAGGTGAATACCCTTTTATTTTCCTCCCGCACCCAGACTATATACATTTCTCTACACCATTAGAATTCTCTTATTCCATTATCAGGAAGATAACTTATTATTCTGCCCATACTAAATAAATTCCTTCTTACCTAACCTCCTTCCTTTTAACTATCATCCTTACCTTCTACCTGAAAATCCTTTTATCTTTTAGACACACTTCTGTTATCTGATTGTTATCTCTGTATACTTATTCCATTAACCAACAACGTTTTATTCTTATCTAAATGTAACCTTGACTTTAATTTGTCACTGATTTTGTTAAATGTTTTTAGATTTCTCTGTAACCTCAACTTTAAGTGTCACTTAATTTCAATGTGGAGCTTTTCTCCCTGGGCCTCCGCTGAAAATGGATATGTATCCAGTCGGACTTTCCCAGTTAACAAATGTAAAATAAATAAATAATAAATATTTTTTTTAGGTGGTTATAATTACATATGGATTGCACGTGCATCCTCCTGTTATTTGTATTAGGATTCGCACACCTTATTCATGCAATGTCTATTAACTGACTCTAACTTAATATGTGTTTTTTTTTTGCTTTTGTTTACTGGTGTCCACATGTGTGTGTGTGTTTGTGTGTGTCTGCGTCTGCATGTTGTTGTGATAAAATCCTACACCGCCCTCCTTCTGTGTTAACAGAGTAGTTTTTCTCTTTTGCAGCATAGCAGCATTAAGAAAATCCAATGTGTTTTGTTTTGCAGCCATACTTTTCCATGTTTCGGCATGGTGATATGTGCAGTTACAGTTTTTTTCCATGGAGTACTGATGGATTTAACAGACTTTATGTCACCAATTTGCCCAATCAGCTTTTGCCTTTATATTTTTGATGCTGTATAATTAGAAATACCGACCAAACTGAAAATGAATGCTTAAATTACATTATTGTGACAAATTCCACAAGCCCACAGAGGCAAAGAAAAATAACTTTTTCCTACATGAGATTGACTCCACCACTACAGAGCCTTGCTTTTCTATCTCCTCATAGCACCTGCAACAAGCCAGAAACTGACAAGCAAAGTTTTTAAGTCCATTACAAGAGATGCACTGTCACGATGATGTAGCAATGTATTCTGAAGAGTGGAAAAAACATTTTCCTAAAGTTCAAGCTGTTATAAATTCCTTTCACCAAACTGGATTGAATGACAACCCAGCTAAGTGCAAGTTAGGCATGGCAGATGCCTCCTATGTGGGAGTATGTAATAGGCCAATAGGGAGTGGAACTAAATGCTGAGGAAAACTCAAGCAGTAAAAAACTGGCCCAAATCAGCCACTAAAAAATGCATTTAGACTTTTTAAATGTATTTCTAGTTTTGCTGCCACTGCTTGTCTCTTGACTTGACTGGTCAAGGATTAGGTTAGACAGTTCAAGCAGAACAAGCTTTAAACCAAGTAAACATTATGCTGTATTCAGCACTAATGGCGCCAGAGTTCTCCAAGCAATTGTCAACACAGATACCTCAGATGTAGGTATATGTGCAGTCTTGTCTGTTATGTAACTAAAAAAACTTAGTAATGTTGAAAGATGTTATTCAGTTAAAGAGATGAATGCCGTACCCTATAGAGGGCACTTACCACCACAAAATACTATTTGTTGGGTAGGCAATATTGTTAGTCACTGACCATTCACAATGCAATTGCTGCTCTGCCATTAGAAAAAAAATGCAAACTTTTGTTATCCAGATATGGTTTGCCCCTCCAGCTCTGTAACTGTAAGATGCAACATTGCCAAGACCCCAGTAACTTAAATGAGGGTGGGCTGTTTTTTTTTTTTTTTTTTTATAATTTTTTTTTATCAACTCATCATGATTTTATTCAGATCATCTCAGTGATTACAACACAGATAGTAATCACATGCATAATACAATGACATTGATTTTACTGGAATCAAATACTTATAATATTAGTTTCCCCTCTCAGTCAGTTGCATTTCTTATTTAACCATGAACCAGTCTTCACGGTTTTCTGGATTTATCTAAACACAATCCAATAACCTTGTTGTTCATCATTTTTATGGCAAAACTCAAAGTGGGGTTTTATGGTAAGTCAATTTAACAGCAATAAGCAAATAGAGTTGAGGTCTAGGGCATCACCCTCTTTCCCTCAAAAAACCTTTAGGCTTAAACATTCCTTCTCAGCACACTAGAGCTCACGTGCCCCAATATTTCCTATCTTTGCCACTGTCACTATTAACCTTGCAGTCAGTAAGCAGATGGCATAAAACTCATTATTTAGGAATTTCTCCAAATATTTTAGCCCGGGATTCACAACTCTCCATTATTATTATTATTATTATTATTATTATTATTATTATTATTATTATTATTATTATTATTAGTTTACCCTGCTGATATTTCTCCTCATCTTCCCTAAGTACTTCTTTCATTGCCACTAGTTCTTTTATTGTTGGAGGGGCTTGCTTCTTCCATCTGTTTGTTATCCCTTCCTTAGCCATCATTTACACTAGCTAAAGGTTGACCACTTCCCCAGGTTCCCATATCCCTGTAAATATAGACTCTTTGCCAGAGGAACAATCTTCCCACATAGATTTTCATTTCAGTTGTTCTACATCATTCTTGTATTCTGCCAAGGCACTACAACTCTAAAAAATGTGCTCTCTTGTTTCCTTCGTTGACACCTCCATTAACTTGGGTTAGTGGCTGGGAACATCTTTTACAATCTGCTTGGAATATAAATAATTATGCTGTCATTTCCACAAACAAATCTCGAACTTCTTTGCTTTGATTGCAATCCTTAGAGTCCAACTAATATTCCCCATTGAGATTAAAATATTTCTGCCACCAAAACATATCTTCTCTGGTGGTTAAGTATCTCTTTGTTTTTTATCTCAGTTTTTTTGTACACCATTTGATCAATCCAACATATTGCAGCCTTATACTATTTGGGAGTTTTTATTAATTGGACACCTATTCCTGTGTTAATAGCTCCTCTTTTCTTTTTAAACTGTGACCAATATCAGTGTTAGGAGGTATGCTGTGACTAGTTCTATCCTATCCTATCAATGATTGCTTCCTTCTTAGTCATTCCAATAGATAATACATCTTCCGTCTACATTTTCATGTATCTGTTAGGGAAAAATTCCTCAATTCTACTTTCAAAACGTGTAACATCTTATATTGGAATCTTTTCTTCCTGTGCCCATACATTAATTCTTTGTGATCAGTGTTTTCTATTTCAGGACTCTTCTCTCTGAACATGTCTTTCTATCTTGTTTGATACACCCTGTTTTGGCATATCCAGTAAAACAGCATTATTAATGTTTTGTTACATACAAGGTGTGGTAATTCTGGCACGATTGCTGAGAGATCTCTGCCTAATCCTTAATTACTATTTCCTTGGTGATTATTATTGAAAAGTTCCAAGTTCTCTTCTGTTCTGTTCTTTTCTTTTCTGTTCTGTGGTATACTCTTTGACTGAAGAATTGGAAGGGAAGAGATGACCGCTACTCTCTTCTACAAACTCATTGCCTCTTTAGGGCCGTCTGTTGTCCTTGGACCTTTAAGGAAAAAGAGTTTACACGCAGCTGGGTAGAGCAACTTCATTGTTATGCCCTTTTATCTTGTAAACCTTAAAACTGGAAGAAACGATGGTCTTTTCCTTCTTGTAGTGATCGAGTATCTTGGTTGACATATACTGTAGAAGTGTCACATAGCTATTTTGTCCTTGGTTTCCACAGGCATAAGAGAATCTGCTCTTTTTGATTGAGTGTTTCAAACTACATGATTATCTGCTGTGGGGTGCAATGGTGCTGGGGTGGTCCAAGGTGTCCTGCATGTTCTCTGCATTTTGAGTTCTGTCATAGGCACTGCAGTCAATGCATTTAATAATTTTATCATCAACTGTTCATAGTGTCAAACTCCAAGACTTTCGGCACTCCATTCAAGCAAATATTTGTCCTTCTCAGTCCTGTTTATTTCTCAGTAAGTTGTCAATCATATCACGTCTGAATTCTAGGGCTTCAGTCCTTAGTGTTAGCTATTCCATCTCTTGGATGTTACCTTGAATCACATCTGCATGATTAATCAAAGTTAACTCAATCTCATGAGTCCTTTGTTGGGTTTCCTCCATAAAACTTCCAGGGATGAATTGATTGTTCTTACCTCCCCAATTGTATCCTCAAAGGTGGCATTGCTAGCAGTGTCAGCCCCTTCCACATCTCCATTAAGTTTAGTCATTTTTTCTGACCTACAGGATGACAAACGAACAGTGTTCAGTTTCTTCTTTCTCCAAGTTTCTTTTACTTTGAATTTATAGACATCCACTACTGCACTGTTGTTTTATAACAACTTCTGTTAAGTTTAAAGTTCAATCTTCTATTAGCACATTTTAACTTTTTCAGTGGACCAGCAATGGGAAAACTGTCAATTGTTACAAAGCCATACCAGATGACTAGAGGGACTGTCCCATCCACTGGGGCTAGAAATGATGATTCGGTAGTCAAAGGGTAGTCATGTTGTATACTGACTGCTGAGACAGGGAAGCTGGCTGCAGAAAAAAAAGGTGTGCCAGAGAATATGAAGCAAGCAGGAAGTCTGAATCACAAAAACAATCTATCTCCATAGCAATCAATAAGGTATGATTATCCCAAGAGGTAAAAAAGTGTCACTGTCTCTGTAGGAAATTAATTCATAGAGTCATAGGTTGGTACTAGGCTATTGCCCCTAGGACCTATACAAGCCTAGCCATAACAATTCCCTGGATATTTCTTCTCATAATATTTACTTCCCTGGATCCCTGTATAGCAGGGCGACTGATGTGATCCCCGGGGTGAATTTCCTATCTCCCATCCAATCATCAAAGTTCCTTTTGAAGAGGGCCAAGGAGGCACTCTGCTTGACATGCATGGGCATTTTGTTCTAGAGTATGGGGAGTTTCTGGATCAGGAACCTATCACTCCAGCATGTTTTATTCATTGTGATGACAAGGTTTAGATGACTGGAGCATGTGGCTCTGAGGGATTGGGATTTCTTTAAGTGGAGCATGTCCAACAGCTCAGGGTTTGACATGGCCTTGTATGTTAAGCAGAGATTGGCTCTGACTAGATGATATTCCACAGAGTACAGATGGAGTTTTTTTAGATGGTCAGCATAAAGCATCTGCTTTAGAACTGTGATTCTTTTAGTGAGGTATTTCTGCGGCCTTTCCAGCTGCTGCAGATGTCTTGTTAGGTACATACCAAACAGGGCATTGTACTCTATAATGGGTCTAATGAGGGATGAGTACAGTGGGACAATTACCTCCTTTTTTCTGGATGAAAAGCCCTTAGTGATGAGATGTGCCACATAGAAGGATTTCCTGACTGTTGTGGCAATGTGGTTATTGAAGGAGAGACCACTGTCCACCTGTGTCCCTAAGTCTCTCATCACACTTTTGGTGTTTAGTGTACTGCCACCTATGTGGTAATTCATGGGTACATGTTTTTTTCCCAAAGGGGATAACTATACATTTCTTGGCATTAAGCTTGAGCCCATGGCTCTGGAACCAAGCATTTGTTTTTGTAAGGCCCTTTTGTAGAATATCCACATCATTTGGGGATTCAATAATGGCTCCCAGTTTGCAGTCATCTGCAAACTTTGTTAGCCAGAGTCCCATAGTGTTGACCTGTACTTCAGAGATGTAGATGCCAGACACGAGTGGTCCCAGGACTGAATCCCGAGGTACTCCACTTGTCACCTGTCTGGATCTGGATTTGGATTTGGAGTTGGCTACTTTTACAGTCTGGGTTCTGTCAGTAAGCCAGTTGGTATCCCATCGAGTGACGTAGGGCTGTATGCCCAGCTTAGTAAGTTTATCTATGATTACAGAGTGAGAGATGGTGTCAAAGGCCTTGGCGAGGTCCAGATAGGCTGTGTGGACTGCCTTACCCTCATCCACAGCTCTGTAGACTGATTTGAAGAAGTCAATCAGGTTCAGGAGACAAGATTGGCCCTTCATGAACCCAAACTGTGTGGGGTTCAGTGTTTGCAGGTTGCCAATGTCTTTGTTTAGAAGTTCCATGATGATGCGTTCCATGCCCTTGCAGATCAGACTCATCAGACTGATGGGACGGTAGTTCCTAGGATCCAAGGTGGATCCCCCCTTCTGGAGTGGGACAACTGTAGCTGTGGTGCCACTCAGTGGGCATGAAGGCTGAGGTGAGGCTATGATTAAACATGACACTTAGGTGAGGTGCCAGTTCATTTTGTAGTTCATGTAGTACATAGCCCGGGATGTCATCTGGTCCCATGGATGCTGTATTCTTAGCTTTGGAGAGTGCAGTTTCTACCTCTTTGGCCCTTATTACCAAGATTTGGCAATTTTTGTTATTGAGATGGGCCATTTAGTGAGTGAGAGGGGGGTAA
This sequence comes from Protopterus annectens, assembly GCF_019279795.1. Classification (NCBI taxonomy): domain Eukaryota; kingdom Metazoa; phylum Chordata; order Ceratodontiformes; family Protopteridae; genus Protopterus; species Protopterus annectens. Next base: position 1,502,404,012 of record NC_056725.1, on the reverse strand, counting down.
AGTTGGCACTAAATCAATCTGCCAGGATATTGGCAATATCCTTGGGATCAGTATATTTAATGCCATTCTGCTGTAGCTCAGAGCAGATTTGAGCATTGCCTTTTAGATTCTTGACATAATTATAGAATGCCTTGTGGTTGTCTTTGGAATCTTTGGCAATTTTATTTTCGTAACTAGCTTTGGAGGATTTTATGAAAGATCTTAGCTTCGTACTGAGGCTGGTAAGGGAGATTTTTTTGCATCCTGGGATTTTCCTCTTTTCTGCAACAGTTTCTTCCTTCTGTTGTATAGTTTGTTTTGATGGCAGGGGACCATAAGATTGGCTTCCTTTATTTGGAGGAAAGCATCCTGGTTATATTTGGGATAGCAAGATTCATGCACAAGTGGATGTGTTCGTACAGTGCCTTAGTATAGGATTCAGCAGTCGAACTTTCAGCTCCTATCTGCATGGGTGTCATGAAGTTTGTCACTTCTGACTTGAGTAGCATGAAGTTGGCTTTGGATAAGTTTTTTACGGAGGTTTCCTTACTGGGGAGTTGGGGTGGGATGTAGATCTCAAGGGTGATTAGCTTATGGTCAGACCTGACCAATGAGGGGGTGACCACTGGCGTGGAGCATCTATCTCCCATGTTGGTAATTACCAGGTCTAGGATATTGGAGAGCCTGGTGGGACAATGGATTAGTTGATCCAGGGCGTTGGAATTTATGAATTCCAAGAACCATTGGGAAAAGGTGTTGGTACCCGAGTAGTTTTCCCAGTAGTTGAAATCACCCAGTATTAGGGTGTTTGGTTGTTTCTTAATATATTCTTAACCTATAGGTTAAAAGAGGATTCAGAAGATGAGTTTCTTGTGAGTTGTGTGAAGGACAAAGAAAGTACAGTAGGTATCAGTGAAATCTAAAAGGGATAATAGTCTGTGGTTCTGTACTGGAAAACTAGTAAAGATTACCCTGACCTGTGTGAAGGTGACTATACATACTGCTTGCTTTAAAAAAAAAAACATTGCATGAGGACATACTCTAAAGACTGATGTGAATTGTCTGGGTTTTGTTTTTTAATTACCATGTTTTCCAGCAATGAAGAACTTTTGTTTTTCCTTAAAAATAAATGTCAATATATGTCTTATTACTGTAAACACAAAAAATGTTTCTCTGTCTCTTTTTATCTCTACATCTATAGCTATATATCTATATCAATATATCTATATATCTATGTGTGTGTGTGTGTGTGTGTGTGTGTGTGTGTGTGTGCATGGAAAGAAGATTTCTGAAGGCCGGCTTTAGGTGGCATTGGTGTTAGACCACCTGCAAAAAATGTGTTTTTGAGCGATGATATCTAGAACTGAATATTTCGAAGTGCATGACTCATTCTGTAGTGACTCAAACAAGCATAGGGAAATCAGCTCAGCACTTCATGCAGAATATACTGCTTAGTATTCCAACTTGAACAACTTCCCTTGGCAGTCATACAACACAAAAATAGACATTCTCTAAACTCTCTCTGTGTCTGCAGTTAGTTGGTTTATTCATCTCACTTTATTAATATTCGGTGTAGAAGTCTTTGCCTAGAGGGCTTAGTCCCTTATCTCTGAAATTATTTCTGCTGAATAGTTGCATACTTGAGCTGCAACAACTTTATTACAAGCTGAGATAAGTACAAACTTGCAGTATTATAAGATAGTACTGCATCTTTTTCTGTTTTGTTTCATTAAATATTGTGTTAAAAATTGTACTGCATTTATCTGCTTATTTATTTGTTCACTGAAAATTTTGAGCTCTCTCTGCATCTGCAGTTAGTTTTCCCCACACACCCTCCCTTTTCTTGTTTTGGTACTAATCTTGGTGGCTTTGGAATTGATTGCCCCTCCTGTAAATTTGTGTTTGAACTCTCCTCTTGGGCCCATCTCATTTGCTCACTCAGCTGAGTACAGTGAGGTCATATTTTGATTTCAGACACGCCTACCATTCCCATCTGTTCAGCCCTGTCCCAGCTCTATCCTAGTCTAGTCTCATTAGCACATCCTGCCTAATACAGAGAGAACATCTGAGTAGGCATACGCACTTAGGCCCTGAACTTGTCTGATTGAAGACTGCTGAAACACGGCTCAGTTCTGAGGTTTTTTACTGGTTAATTGGGTAATTTGTTTAAATCATTTTGCTTGTTTTCTATTGTTTTATATATATATATATATATATATATATATATATATATATATATATATATATATATATATCAATCTGCACTTTACCTGCTTTTACTGTATTTTTATTTCTTCCTACTTTATTACCTTATTTTGCTTTTGTCTCTTCTTAAAAGTATTTTAAAGTATTTAATCTTTAAAGTATTTTTCTTCTTCAACCTCCCACCTGGCTGCTGTGCGTCCTGTTCCTGTGCTAGAGTTGCATTGTGCTCCAGTTTGTCCCTGCAACAGCTACCTGCATTGTCCCTTTCAGGAAGTCTCTGAACATTAGGGATACTAATTGAAACCACCTAGCATCTCCTGAAAACTTTGACCTCTGTAAAGACATTGAACACATTGTGCTCCAGTTTGTCCCTGCAACAGCTACCTGCATTGTCCCTTTCAGGAAGTCTCTGAACATTAGGGATACTAATTGAAACCACCTAGCATCTCCCTGAAAACTTTGACCTCTGTAAAGACATTGAACACATTGTGCTCCAGTTTGTCCCTGCAACAGCTACCTGCATTGTCCCTTTCAGGAAGTCTCTGAACATTAGGGATACTAATTGAAACCACCTAGCATCTCCCTGAAAACTTTGACCTCTGTAAAGACATTGAACACATTGTGCTCCAGTTTGTCCCTGCAACAGCTACCTGCATTGTCCCTTTCAGGAAGTCTCTGAACATTAGGGATACTAATTGAAACCACCTAGCATCTCCCTGAAAACTTTGACCTCTGTAAAGACATTGAACACATTGTGCTCCAGTTTGTCCCTGCAACAGCTACCTGCATTGTCCCTTTCAGGAAGTCTCTGAACATTAGGGATACTAATTGAAACCACCTAGCATCTCCCTGAAAACTTTGACCTCTGTAAAGACATTGAACAGTATGTATTGACAGCTACTCTGAAGGGTTACATATTAAGCAACTGCTTCTAACCAGGATTGTATGTTTAGTAGTCCTAGCATACTATTCAGGCAGGCTAGCCAGCAGCCTACCCTCCCTTTACAGATTCAACCTTTTCCCCTACTATTCTAACCCCCTTACTTTACCTATTCCTTCTCTTTTGCGCTTAAGTCCCCCATACCCTCCTAGACAAGTCCATTGCTATACTATAACTGGCCACCAGGTGGCGCCTCGTGAACTAACTTTCTATTAAGACAGATTTCTGAATTACAATTGTCTACCCCCCTTTGTAACCATTCACACCTACTAACTTCTGCCCTGTATTCCCCACATCCTTTCTGTAAGCTTTCTGTAACCTGACCCCTAGTCATGCTGCTCTTAGTCCTCTGATACCCTTAACACCTCTTCTTCTCTCCCCAAGAAAGCCTGCCTTCAGTGCCCTCTACCCTTGCATCCTGCCTCTCTTCCCCCACACCTTTGAATCAACCTTACTCCCACCATCAGACTTACCTGTTGGTTAGCTCTCTCTTTACTGATTGTCTCCCTCCACCTTTTACTCCTTTGTCTCTTCCCTCGTTAAGCCTCTTGGCTCACTCCGCTCCCCTACCCTACCCCCAATTCCCACCCACCCCCACTACATCTAGCTTTATAGCCTGAAAACCACACCTACTTCCTTTGTAACCGTTCACACCTACTAACTTCTGCCCTGTATTCCCCACATCCTTTCTGTAAGCTTTCTGTAACCTGACCCCTAGTCACGCTGCTCTTAGTCCTCTGATACCCTTAACACCTCTTCTTCTCTCCCCAAGAAAGCCTGCCTTCAGTGCCCTCTACCCTTGCATCCTGCCTCTCTTCCCCCACACCTTTGAATCAACCTTACTCCCACCATCAGACTTACCTGTTGGTTAGCTCTCTCTTTACTGATTGTCTCCCTCCACCTTTTACTCCTTTGTCTCTTCCCGCTCCGTTCGCCTCTCAAGGGCTCACTCCGCTCCCTACCATACCCCCAATTCCCACCCACCCCACTACATCTAGCTTTATAGCCTGAAACCACACCTACTTCCTCCCAAACTATCAAACTCCTCCCTTCCTCTTTCCAACCCCTCCCGCCCCACCCCTCTCTATACTCACATGACAACTTCCCTCATCCTCCTAGATATAATTTTAGAACTCAACACAACATGTCTCTCAGTTATTCATCCTACCCAATTCAACTGCTACTCCTTCTCAGCCTCACTTATTTTTACTCTCTTACACAACCCTCTCTCATCAACCATTCCACCCACTTACATACCACCTTTCATCTCCATACAACAGAACCTCACTACAATAACCACATCTCTCCTAACCTCTACCCACTCTGCAACAACCTATGTTTCCACTATAAAATTATCCTTCCTCATAAAGTGATCACACCCTCACTATTCTTCATATCCCCTCTAATCCTACCATCCACTCTATTCAAACTAAACAACCCAAATACCTCCTCTTACTAACCAAATTTTTAACTTCAATACTTTTATCTAGTGATATACACCCTAACCCAGGTCCAAACCACTCCACAAATCCTAAATCCATCCTATTCACTTCTCTTAATGCACAAAGCATAGCAAACAAAATCCCTAACCTTCATGCATGGATATTCCATAACAAACCTGACATCTTAGCCATTTCTGAAACCTGGCTAAAACCCCACATTAAGGATGCCGAGATATTACCACCAAACTACTCAATCATTAGATTAGACAGACCCTACAAAAGGGTGGTGGAGTAGCTCTACTCTATCCATCCTCCCTATGCCTAACACCTTACAACAAAACCATTCCCCAGTTTTCTACTGCAGAACTACTGCTAGCTCATCTCCAACTAAATACACACAAATCCATTGCTATAGCCTCACTCTACATTCCCCCTGGAGATAATATCCCAATACTTGAAAACATCCTCTCCTGGCTATCAAGTAACATTAACAATGAAACTATAATCATGGGAGATACCAACATTAATTGGTCCTCCATACAGTCAACTACACACCCCTCAACATCAACCTTTTCAAATACTCTCAATTAATCAACACAATAACTAGGCCATCCAAAGACTTCTCAAGGGGCAACATCTTAGACTGGATTCTAGTCTCCCATCCCCATAACTACTCTGACAGTGGAACCCTTCCTGACCCCTCAGTAATCATCTTCCCATCTTCACTACACGCCTTCCAACTCCCGACAAGTTACTCACAATTACATAACTACCAGATTCCATAAAATTTCAACCCTGAAGCTTTTTCCAGTGACCTTAAATCTATTAATTGGACTCCCTTAAAACCCTACCACTCGAAAATGCAGTATCCCACTTTAACACTACCTTCCTAAACATCCTAAATAATCATGCTCCCCTAATAACCAAACGAATAAAAGGAAAGCAGCCCCTGGCTAACTAAAAATACAATGACTTCCATGCGACTCAGAGACAAAACATGGACACAATACAAGAAAACAAATCTACTTCAAACCTCTATCAATACAAAACTATACGTAACTCAGTTAAAAACTTATCTCAATAGACCGCAAAATTACTTTATCCACCTTCAAAACAATCATAAAACTAACCCACGAAAATTCTGGACAAGTATAAATTCACTCTTAAAACCTGGTACTATAGAAAACCCAAACCCCAGCCCAGACTCACAGGACATTGATCTTGCTACCCAATTCAATTGTTTCTTCATAGACTCTATTTCTAAACTTACTTCCTCTTTTACACACAACAATTCACCTAATACCTCCTCTTCTGCCAACCAACATCCCTCCTACTCCTTTATCTCATTCACCCTCACCTCAATCTCCTCCTCCTACTCCTTTGTCCCAATCATCCCCACCTCAATCACACCCTTTCTCTATTAAACCTACTCCTACTGCTACCATAAGAAAACTCCTACAGAAATTAAAACCAGGCACCAATGCCCCTGACAACATTCCCTCATACTATCTCAGTATTGCTGCTGATGCCATTGCCCTCCCTATCAGCATCCTCATCAATCGCTCTATTCAAGAAGGTCTTGTTCCCGAATCCTGGAAGAAAGCCTATATTATTCCTCTACACAAAGGTGGAAATAATACTAACATCTCCAATTTTCGTCCTATAGCCATCCTCTCTCCCATTTCTAAAGTCTTGGAGAAATGCATCCACCTTCAACTCCTTCCCCACCTCTTGGACAACAATCAAATAACCCCCACCCAACATGGATTCAGACCCCATCATAGTACTATGACAGCCCTTCTATCTTTCCTCGAAACTGTTAACAAAGCTAGGATTCTGGACTCATTGTATCTACCACTCTTCTTGATCTTTCCAAGGCCTTTGATACTATATCCCATAACCTACTTCTTACTAAACTATCTAATCTAAACCTTTCTCTCACTTCACTCCAGTGGTTTAACAGCTATCTCTCCAACAGACAACAAGCAGTCAAATGGAAAAAAGCCACTTCCTCCTTTCTAAATACCCCTACAGGTGTCCCACAAGGCTCCATCCTGGGCCCCCTTCTCTTCAATATTTTCATTAATGACTTTTATCACGCTATCCCTCAAGCCAATATTATTCAATATGCAGATGATTCCACAATCATCTGCACTGCCTCATCCATACCAACTCTACTAAAGCTTACCCAGGAAGCCTTCTCCACCACTGAAAATTGGATGAAAGACAACCATCTAGCCCTTAACGCTACTAAAACCAAACTCATGATATTTACCCCTTCAAAAAATACTAACATCGATCTTAAATCATTCTCCATCTATAGCCATAATAACATTCCCCTTGAGCTTGTATCAGAAACCAAACTATTAGGAGTCCAAATCGATGACCAGTTTAAATTCCACTCCCATCTGCTAAAAAACATAAAACCATCGCACCAAAAACTTGGCATGCTCTACCGTCATAATCGCTTTCTTAGCCCAGCTACCAAAATTACACTCTCAACTACATTTCTCTTACCCTCCCTCCTCTATGGAGCACCCCTTCTCACTAACCTCCAATCTTCCCTCAAAACCAAACTATCCTCTTGTTACAATAAAATTGCCAAATTTGCCACTTCTAACAAATCATCTATACACCACTGTGAACCACTCCACCAACTAAAATGGTTAGAACTACCCAACTACCTCTCATATACCCAACTCACATACGCTCACAAACTGATTTTCCAGCCAACCCTCTGCCCCTCACTTTCTTCTACCTTTAAAATCCACCACACACAAAGACAGCTAAGATCAAACAATCAAAACCTCATAGAAATACACAGACCCCACCACCCTCCTGGACAAAACCTCCTGTCCTTCTCTCTAGCACGCTCATGGAACTCCCTTCCTCCCTCTATTCGTACTATCACAAGCCTCCCATCCTTCAAAAATCACTCCACTCTTATCTATCTTCATCATGGCAATGCTCCTGCTCTCACCCTTCATAACCTACTATTTCATCTTGAAACTCTTTCAGCTCTGACTGCTCTGACTATAAGAACACCAGGCAGCATATTTTTGTTTTTTAATTTGGTGTAACTCTTATTGCCTTGGCTCAGCTGTTTTCTACACGATTTATTATGTACATTGTATTTTGTTTTACCCCATCAAATGTATATGTATTTCCCCTGTACTTGTTACTTTTCTCATGTTGAACCCCATGTAATGTCTATGTTTATCCTCATTCTCTGTTAATTATGTATGTGGAGCTTTTCTCCCCAGGACTCCATTGAAAACGGGTTCTTGAGCCCAATGGACTATCCTGGTTAAACAAATGCAAATAAATAAATAAATAAATAAATAAATAAATATTCAGTTGTATTTATTCTGCTGCATTTATTACTGCTTAGTAGTAACCTGATTAAATTGTAACTGTTATTGTAAGTCTTTTGGTTAAAGCACTTGGGCTTCAGACCAGTTGTTTTGCACTAGGAAGGTTTGTAGTCTGCACTGTTGTGGCAGGACAGGTAGCTTATATCCTTCTAAGTTGGGAATTGCTGATTGAAGGCTCAGTGTCTGTTATTCTAAAAGTGTATTAGTTCTAGTTAAGCACTTGGGCTCCAGGCCAGTTATTTTACATTAAGAAGGTTTGTGGTCTGCACTCTTGGGGAGGAGAGGCTAGTTTCTGGCCTTCTGAGCTGGGAATTTCTGGCCAAAGGCTTACTGTGTCTGCTTATTTGAACTGTTTTTCTGATATTGGTGCACCTTGTCTGCTGTAGCATAGACTAGATTCATGCCTGATGACTCTAGCTTTGTTTGTATAACTTGAGCACTAACCCAGGCCATATTTTTTGGAGAAGGTTCCCCTGCACCCTAGTGGCAGGAGTGTGTAGTTAGAACTTGTCTGATTGAAGACTGCTAGAACAGGGTTCAGTTTTGAGTTTTTTTACTGGTTAATTGGGTAATTTGTTTAAATCAGTTTGCTTGTTTTCTATTGTTATAAAAAAATTGCACTTTATTCATCTGTTTTTACTGTAATTGTGTTTCTTCCCACTTTATTACCTTATTTTGCTTGTGCTTCTTCTTAAAAGTACTCAACTGTATTATTCTGCGGCAGTTATTACTGCTTGGTAGTAGCCTGATTAAATTGTAACTGTTATTCTAAGCCTTTTGGTTTAAGCACTTGGGCTTCAGACCATATGTTTTACATTAAGAAAGTTTGTGGACTGCATTGTTGTGGCAGTACAGGTAGCTTACATCCTTCTAAGTTGGGAATTGCTGATTGAAGGCTCAGTGTCTGTTATTCTAAAAGTGCATTAGTTCTGTATTAAGCACTTGGGCTTCAGGCCAGTTATTTTACATTAAGGAGGTTTGTGGCCTGTACTCTTGTGGGAGGAGAGGCTAGATCCTGCCCTTCTGAGCTGGGAATTTCTGGTTAAAGGCTTATTGTACCTGCTTATTTGAACTGTTTCTTTCTGAAATTTGTGTGCCTTGTTTGCTGTAGCCCAGAAGTTAGTAGTTCATTGGCCATTTTGGGCTAATCTCTATCTCTTTCATTTCCCTGTATAAAAACCGCATTTGCACATTTTTTGTGCTTGTATTCAGCTCAGCGAGTGCCTGCCAGGTGTCCTGCAGACTTCTACAGCAGCAGAGAGACAAAAGAGAGAATTTGGAGTAATTAAGTATAATTTTTTCTGCATTTTCTTGCTGTCTTTAGCTAATTCTGCCTGAAACGCCAATTTTTTAGTGTTTCTATGATTTAAAAAGCTTGTTTCTGCTACATATTGTACTTATTTGCTGCCTGTACTTGAACTAAGTCATTTATGTGTTTAAATAATCTGTGTAACTGTTGTAGGCTACACACTAAAGTGCAATAGCCATTTCTGTGCATTTAAAGTGTTTTTTTTATTGTATCTGCTTTATTTTCTGAAAAAAAAAAAAAAAAAAAATATATATATATATATATATATATATATATATATATATATATATATATATATATACTTGGTTCCCACCTTTCTGAACTAGTATAGTCCAGTTTTTAGGTTATTGCTGCATTCAGGGCTCTGTCACAAGTTTCTGTGTTGCCCATACCTAACTTGGATAGAAGGAAGTTTCTCTGTTCACCTGTGAGAAAGGGGAGCTTTGAGCAGCCTATCTGTCCCTGGAGGAGTGGTTTCAGCCCAGAAGTTAGTAGTTTATTGGCCATTTTGGGCTAATTTTTCTTTCATTTCCCTGCTATAAAAAACACATTTGCGTGGTTTTGGGTGCTGGGCAGCTCCGGTTAGCTAGGGTTAAACTATTCCCGGCTCCACGAAGTCTACTCTTCAATTTTTCCCTTGGTGCTAGACAAACTTTCACTTTAAGCACTCAAACCATTCATTTTACAGCCCTGCACTTCCTCAAAACTCATAGCAAGCACTAATTAACCATAACACTAGACCCCCTGTACTGTCCAGAAGGACAAGGCTCTCTATTCGTCCCTACCAGCCCATCAGTAAAACAGCTCACTTTACCTATTCAGGCATGTCCAAAGGGCAGTTTCAGGTGTACTCTCCAGTTCAACTGGTGAATCTGGGCATTTTGAGGCAATGTTACAACTGCCTCATGTACACAGACAACCCACTCCTCCTACCACCAAACACTAATATATGCGAGAGATGCAATTATACAGCCAAACTGGAGGCAAAGCTCTCACAACCCAAGACTGGAACTGACAGTCAAGAGGAGAAGGAAAATTCTTGCAACACACCTCCAGTCTCACATAGACTTACTAAACCAACACTGGCAAATAACACACATAAATACATGAAAACATTCTCGGAGGCTCTAAATAAAAATCTGCAAAAGCAACAGAGACCTCCAAAGCAGACACCCAAGCAACCTCCACACCCCGTCACAAACCATGGAACACATACTTCACATAATCAGTGTGCCATGCAATCACAGCCCTTAAGGCAAAATAACATACCCAACACACTAGAAATAGGCAAATTTATGGTCAGGCACACTGATGTCCCACTAACTAGGCTGAACAAGCAGAAGGTTATAGTTAGCTGCCTGTCAGGCACCAGGATTCGTCACATAACACAAGCACTCAGGTCACTCCAGAACAAGTACAAATATGACTCATTGTCCATGTTGATGTGAATGATCTGAGACGTACCTCCCTGGACTACATGAAAAGAGACATGGAAGAGCTCTCTGATCACGTAGCCCAAGCTGATATGACCCTGACCCTGAGTAGCATCCTGCCCTCACCAAGAATGATGCCACGGTATAAAGAAAAAATGATCAATTTCAACAATTGGCTAAGTTTCTGGTGCCATTCCTAGGGGATCCAGTATCTGTCCCCCTGGGATGATATGCTCGACAAGCCACATTGCTTCGCAAGAGATGACTTGCACCTGTCACCCTTAGGCTTTTGAATACAGGCCAATGCTTTTGATGCTCTCATAGTGCCTTTTTTAGGCAAGGCTCAAAAGACAAACCCACCACTGTAAATAGCACAAGTAACCAAAAACTAAGGGTAATGCTACTCAACGCCAGAAGTCTAAACCTCAAAATGCATGCACTCAAGGCACTCCTCAGTATGGAGAACATTGATATCTGTTCAGTAACAGAAACCTGGTTTAAGGCTCCAGAGGGCACCCCAGCACTACTAGGCTATAACTCATATCATACTTTTCGGCCACAGAACCCAGACCAAAACACAAAAGGCGGGGGTGTATCCATATTCATCAAGGATACCCACACCTCCAGGTTAGTGGCGCAGCACAATGCCTCAGAGATCATTCATGTGCAATTAACAATGGGCAAAACTGGATTTCAAATTGTAGCTTGCTACAGATCACCCACCATGACCTAGGACGCCCATTCTGCATTTCTGGAGATACTGGAAAATATGAAGGTCCTACCAAACACCCTAATATTAATATTGGGTGATTTCAATTACCCAAACATTAACTGGGAGAACTATTCAAGTACTAACTCCCTTGCCCAACGCTTCCTAGAGATTATAAACTCGAACGCCTTGGATCAACTGGTCAACACCCTCACCAGAGGTGACAACATATTGGACCTGGTCATCACCAACACGGGCGACCAGTGTTCTACATTGGAGGTCAACCCCTCACTGGTTAGATCACACCATAGACTAATCACTTTAGATATCCACATTCTGCCCCCACCCCCAATCAAGGACACCACCATGAAAAACTTTTCAAAAACAAACTTCACGTTACTTAAGACCGAGGTAGAAAGGTTCACAGCCCCCATGCTAAAAGACAATGCTGTCCAAGCTGCTGAATCCCTTACAAAGGCACTCTATGAGCACCTACAAGAATGCATGGATCATGCTATCCCAAGCAAAACCAAGACTCACTCCTCCAAGAAAAGGAAACTGGTCTGGTGGACTCCTGCCATAAACAAGCTATACAATAGAAGGAGGAAACTTGTACAGAAAAGAGTAAAATCTCAAGAAGGAAATACATCTCTGATCAGTATCAGCAAGAAACTATGATCCTCATAAAATCATGCAAGGTTAGCTTCAAAAGAAAAATTGCCAAGGACTCCAAAGATAACCACAAAGCGTTCTTTAGCTATATCAAGAACCTGAGTGGAAACTCTCAGATCTGCTCTGAGTTAGTGCAGAATGGCACAAAATACACTGAACCGACTGATATTGCCAACATTCTGGCAGACAGGTTTAATGCAAACTTCACCCCCATCTCACCCTCTAAAGGGCCCATAACCATACCAGAAGAATGTAGAGCCCCAGCAATCACTGACACACAAGTTAAAACAGTCCTATCCAAAGCCAAAAACATTGCTTCAATGGGACCGGACGGTGTCCCAGGCTGTGACTTACACAAACTGCAAAATGAACTCACCCCTCACCTAAACACACTGTTCAAACTCAGCCTCTCTACAGGCTACATACCCATAGATTGGCACACAGTAACAGTTATCCCACTCCACAAAGGTGGAGCCACAACAGACCCTGGGAACTATCACCCTATAAGCCTTACTAGCCTGGTCTGCAAGGCTATGAAGTGCATCATAATGGAACTTAGTGACAGAGACACTGGGAACCTCCAAACATTGGACCCTACCTAGTTTGGCTTTGTTAAGGGCAGATCATGCCTCCTAAACTTCGTGGACTTCTTTGAGACAGTTACCAAGGCTTTAGACGAGGGAAAGGAGGTCTACATAGCCTACCTAGACCTTGCAAAGGCTTTCGACGCCATTCCCCATTGTGGTATTATAGACAAGCTCACCAGCCTGAGCATACACCCGTACTTTGCAAGATGGGTTGCCAATTGGCTCATAGATAGAACCCAGATAGCCTAGTACTTACCTATGAACTTATGAACCTGCTCAAGTTTCACCCCCCCTTTCACCTTAGGAAACCTCAACAGATTCCGCTGGATAAGTGCGCACTAGGAAATACACTGAATTATTCCATATTGTTAGTGAACCACCTTTAAGTAGGTACCCTCCTCTACCAACCATAATTACCTGTCATACTAGGTACATTCTCCTTTATATTTTAAATTATATTTTCTATTTCTCCCTGATCTATGTTGCTACTGCTTCAAAACTTCAGATAATCCACTTATGATGAAGACATCATGAACATAATGATGTTACACATTCCACTGTTACCATCTGCCAGGCAGTCCTGATAGTACCAATGTGCTATGTTATAGCCCCATGGGGTTCCCCATTTACTGTATGATAGCTAGATTGCAAATATAAGGTAATTATTTTATGACAGAAGACAATAAAAAAAGCTAGAAAAGGGAAAAAAAAGAAACCCAAAATGTAACTGAAGAAGGGGAGGAATGGAAGGAGAGGAAAGGGAGGAGATGATAAATTTAAACAGAACCCCTTTGTCTATAGAATATTCACTCCAGAGCATGAGGTTACCTGCCCCTACTGCCTCCCTGCTGTTCTGACTTGCTTTTATACATTTAATTATTTGTTGAAAATAATCGTTATGGCTAAAAGTCCCGACGATGAAAGCTAACAATACGAGATATCAATTTTAGGCTTTCGTTTTCTCATTAAACTTGTCATTGTAATTAAAACAATGTTCAGTGTATCATACCTTCATACGTGTTTAAAGTAGTAGGAGAAACAGAAGTTTATCACAATTTTTAATTCATATTAATGGCCAGTGCAAAGCTACAGATATCACAGCCAGTGAAAATATGTTACATGTAACACACAGTTAAAGCCTTCAGCTAATGGAATTAAGTGTCTTAGAGCCTTATGCAAATATATTATCAACTAACAGGACATTATGAATTAAAGAAAGCAAATATTAAACAAATCCTTTAGTTGTCTCAATGTAAGATACATCTGTATCTCATAGATTCATAGATTAATAGGCTAATGACCCAAGGGGCCTTTCTAAGTCTAGCCAAGTTTGCCCAAAAAATAATGATGTCCTGTATCTAAATAGGACTTTGAGATCCTGGGTAATAGACAAACTCAGAAAAACATGGCTGGGAAGCCCATTCCATAGGTGGGGCAGTCTCTGGGACAGATCAGTCTCTCCAGCATGTTCTGTTTAAGTCACAGACAAAATTCAGGTTCCTAGGCATTGTATTTCTGGTACTCTTTGACTTATGAATATGTAGGAGATTCAAATGTGTGGGGTTTGCAAATGATTTGCAAGACAGGCATACTGTAGATCACCCCTCAGCAGTTCATAGGAGACTAAGTAGAGGGAAAGGGCTTTAAGGTGCTCTGCTTAAGACAGGTTTGTTGCACCCTGTATTCTTTTTATAAGGAACCTCTGAGGTCACTCTAGTTGCTGCATATGCTTAATCATGTATCTACCAGAGGCAGCATTTTACTCTATGATTGATATGATAAGGGTGGAGTGCAATATGATAATGACTTCTTTGGACCTAGATGCCATGTCCTTACTTATAAGCTGAACAACATAAAGGATTTTCTCACCACTGTGGCCACATGGTGGTGAAAGCTAAGGCTTTTGTCTACATCCATGCCCAGATCCCTGACCACTGGGTCGACTCTTCGGAGCATACTATCAACATCGTAATTAACTGGGATGGTTGACTTCCCAAAGGGTACAATTATGCATTTCTTAGCATTGAGCTTAAGACCATGACTTTGGCATTATTTGTTAGTCGGAGAAAGACCTTCTTAAAGAATAGTGTCTGCAAAGAAGTCAGTAACTCCCAGCTTGCAATCATCTGCAAACACTTAGTCAGCCATAAACATTCAGCATCTTCTTCCATTTCAGGGAAATAGATGCCAAAAAGGAGTGGCCCGAGTACAGAACCCTGGGGGACTCTGCTATGACTGGCCTCTTGGTGGACTTGTTATAACTGTTAGAACCCCCCCATCATTAGTGTTGTGCCTAAACTCAGTATTATTGTAAGAATAGCATAAGCTATGACAGATCCCCCCCAAAAATACTTTACTAAGTTGTTCCATTGATGACAAACTCATCATATCTCAGAGTGACACAGATATAATGACCAGGCAGCAGTTTTATTATGTTAATGTATAATACTTCCAAACAGTTTGCATGGCATTCAAACCATAGGTAGTGACCCACAATCCCTGTTTTGTCAAACAAAATACTGCAAATGAACTAGCCTAATATACTTTATTTAACATTATGAATTCATGAACATGTTGATTTTACTGATGCATTTTTTTTTTAATTTCTCAAGCAGGTAAGAAATAGCATTGTGAATTTCGTATAGTTCTAAACACTAGTAAACTGGCTAAGGCATTTGCAGGTCATGTGGTATATCTTTCTTCTGAGAAGCTTATTACAATTATGTACCTCACAACATATCCTCAGTAAGCACCTTATTTATTCAGTATTCCAGTATCAAACAAATTGCAATTGTGATTAGTGCATCCACGTATACATTCTCAATAATGGGAACATCTGGAGTGATCACATTTGACAAAGGTCCAAAATAAAAATGCCAGGAATTCAGATTTTTGCATGAGTGAGTACTCTGACATAGAATAATCAAAGGACACTATTTATATCTTATTAGAAAGCAGAAATAATTATGTGGAAAAAGATCTCTTGCAAAAGCTGGCAGGGTTGTTGCAATACAGTTTTGTGATACAGGATTATTCCATTGCAGGGCATTCTCCCTATGACCAGCTCAATTCTTAATGGGTACAAGGTTTAAAAATAAAATCAGTGTAAAGTAAACAAAATGCCGGAAAGAAATTGGAAGAGGAAGATATGGTAGTATCATAGAAACTGCAGGAGACTAGCAGTAGAGAATAGAATAGAGCACGACTAAAGAAGATACATGAAAGTTCACTACATGAAACTTAAGTTCTTGATAAAGCAGTCAATCTAAGGTCCTACTTTCTCGCAGATTATGGAAAGCTATACAAAAATAGCCACTGATGTTTTCATGAAAAAAAAAAAACTATATGGAAATCCAGGAAAATAAGCAAGATGTTTCACAGCAAGTCCTGTCTTAAGAAAATAGAAACTATAAAAATTTTCATAGTCAAGGTTTCCAGAGAGCAAGAGTGGCTCCTCAAGTTATGTCTTGGGAAAAGTTATACTCCAGAGAGAATTGTCTGAAAAGAAAGATCACAATTACAGAGACTGCAATTTAATTAAATATTCCAGACATGAAAGACTGGTGAAGGAACCTGATAGGTATAAGGACTATTCTTGAGCTGCAAAATATACTAAAGATTGAAAAGCTTCATTTATTAATATATCTTTCTGAATATGGCAGATTAAATATAAAGTTAAAGTTACTTGTAAATAATCAGTATAATGTAATATATTTATACCTACTTCCACTCCTTCCCACTCAGTCCTCGATACCCCCTATTCCCCAGTTATACCCTATACGTTGTTACCTCATTGCACTGTTTTTCCTCCCCATTCCCATACCCATATATACTATAATCACAAATGTTTAGAAATGTTGATATAGTTAGTTATAAATAACTGCTGTGTGACCGTCACTGTGTTTAATGTCTACCAGACAATGGATGAGGTTTATTAAGAATGTATCAGTTCTAATGCATAAAAATCAATAGACTGACACATAAAATCGTAACAACTTAAAATGTAAATGAAATGTAAATGTTAAAGACACTGTAGTAAATGAGCAAAACCAAAAAGCAAAACCAAAAAATAAGTGGTTAAGGTAAACTGTGCTTCCAAAATCCAGTCAAATAACATAAAAACACTGGAAGCAACAGACCAAGGCTGCGAAGTAAAAGAATACAAAAATGTATTTCCACAATAAACAAACGGTGAGCGCTTTCCTGGACCAAGCCACTACACTGTAGTAAATGCTTTGTGACATTGGTAAAATAAATTTGGCATTTTAAATATCCAGTAAATTTTTATCAATTTTTGCTCAGTAGTGTAATATCATTTTGAAAGACCACAGTAAAAGGTAAAGTTATAAGTGCTGGCATAACAACTGAATAAAAAAATAATGAAACCATCATGATAAACACAAGAAATCTTAGATGCTGATGTTATTTTTATTGGTATTGAGAAGGTTGCAATAACTCTCCTCACTTTATGTTGCATGAACATTAGCATTCTTCACTTTTTGTTGCCTGAAGGTTAATCAAATTCTCAGGATCTCATCCCCGTACTGTTTTTTTTTTTTTATCCAAATATGCTGTTATTACCGAGTTTCCCAAGGACTAAATTGGCAAATTGCTAACCTAATGAATGAAAATCCTGTCATGATAGTAATGACATAATCATTGACAGCAACTTAATGACCAACAAGTATATGATAATTCTGGAGTTATATTATGTTACCACATGTTACCTAGGTACTTATACAACATTTTTTTTTTACAACTGACAGCTTCACCTGTCATTCAATGGCAGCTATTATTTAAATGGAGCACTACAACCTTAAGTTATCCATTAAAATAGCAAGTATGAACATTTGGTTTCAGCTGTTTGACATGCAAACATTGTAAAAATGGAAGCAATAATGAATAGTGACAGTGACAACATGGGTCCAGGTGCTAATTATAAATAAATATAAGGTCCTGCCATCTCTGAATGGAAAGATACTGCAAAATATGCAATGATACTTGTATCACATCTAGAAACTCACCCTGGAAACTATTGCCCCATTAGCTTGGCAAGTCTGATCAGTAAAGCCATGGAGCATATTATCATGGATCTCATAAACAAGGATGTAGGCAGTCTCCAAGCACTTGACCCCACCCAGTTCAAATTCATCAAGGGTAGATCTTGCCTTCTGAACCTGATTTACTTCTTTGAGAATGTGACCACGGCCCTAGATAAAAAAAGTCAGTACATGCAGCTTACTTTGACTTGGCCAAGGTCTTTGACACAATCCCCCACTCAGACATCATCAAAAAGCTAACACAATTAAGTGTAAATCCCTATCTCATCAGGTAGGTTGCCAACTGGCTCACCCATTGGACCCACAAGGTTAAAATGGGGCCTCCACTATCGACAGCAGACCTATCACTAGTGGTATTCCCCAGGGAACTGGCCTGGGACCCCTACTGTTTGGCATCTACTTTTCAGAGATCCAAGCAAAGATAAAAGGCCTGTGGCTGACCGGGTTTGCAGATGACTGTAAGTTGGGTGCTGTCACTGACTCCCCAAATGATGTTAACATACTGCAAGTGGGTCTCACAGCAACAAATGACTGGCACCAAAGTCATGATCTTAATTTAAACTAAAAAAAAAATGTATTATCATACTATTTGGCAAAAACATGGCCCTTACTGATTACCACATCAATGGCAACCCTTTAAGCACAAAACCTGTGGTGAGAGACCTGGGTACTCACTTCGATAACAATCTCACATTTAACCATCATGTAGTAGCGGTGATCAGAAAAGCCTTTTACTTGGTTTATCTCATAAGTAAAGGGATTGCGTCCAGAAAAAAAGGAGACTATTATCCTGCTGTACTCCTCCATCATTAGGTCAGTAATTGAGTATAATGCCCCATTTGGTATGTGCCTTTCCAAATACCTGCACCAACTTGAAAGGCCACAGAAATAACTCACAAAGATAATCCATGGCTTCCAACACCAGTCCTATGTGGACAAGCTCAAATCCCTATCACTCTACTTGGTATTATATAGATTGCTCAGAGGTGATCTGTGTCTTGCCTACAAGACAGTATCAAACCCTGCCCTACTAGAGATGCTCCATATCCGTAAATCTAACTCCTTGTGCATTATCCACTCAAAAGGCCTAGATTTAAATTGCAACATCAACAAAACCTGCTGGAGAGACAGATATGTCTCCTAGCGGCCGTCTTGTCTCTGGAATAGACTTCCCATACATGTCAAACAGAGTAACTCGCTGACCCTCTTCAAGTGCAACCTTGATGAGTGGATGGGAAACTGCAAATTTGTCCCAGGGTTCCACCTGTGTCCCTCATTGACGGGTAATAAGTGCTGATTGAGTTTATTTGGGGGGATGGACTCTTGGCTAGGCTTGTAAAGGCCCCAGGGCCATTAGCCTAGTAACTTCCTATGAAACAGTGCAGTAGATGGAAATGCTGGCATTTTCAGTTAAAAGGGGAAGCAAAGTGCTGAGAAAGATATATACCTACTCCAGAGAGGCCTAGTGAAGTACCATTGAAAAGCAGTGCTCACCACCATCATCATCCTGACACAGATGGACAGAATGTTATTGCTGAAAAGAAGTGGTATTAACCTGCTGAGTGCTGTGGTGAACCCTCTAAAGTCATTACAAATGCTAAGGCTGGCACATTGTGTTGCTGGCTGCAAGGTCACATAACAAAAAATAGACTTACAGATATTAAGTCTAAGACTGCTACTTCTCAGAACATTTCCTTTTCTCAAAAGTATGGTAATCTCAGATATGGTATATATAAGTTCAAGTGTTGTGAATGGCTTGATCCCCAACACTGGGGGATGGACCAGGGCTTAAAGCAGAAGAGCAATGTTTGATATTTAGCATGCTCTTCTATTTCAGTCTTTTTTGTCACAATTTTTGGACTCATCATTACGACTCTCAACATTTCAATAGCCAACCAATATATTCTCACCATTTGAAGAGACGGTCATTGGTGATTTATATCATAAATCCCCAAGTTACTAACTTCATCTAGACAAATTTGCTAACTCCACCTAAATCATTTTCAAATAACTTATATTATTGCTATGACTTTTGTGTATAAACCTGAGTAATTGAGTATAATGCCCCATTTGGTATGTGCCTTTCCAAATACCTGCACCAACTTGAAAGGCCACAGAAATAACTCACAAAGATAATCCATGGCTTCCAACACCAGTCCTATGTGGACAAGCTCAAATCCCTATCACTCTACTTGGTATTATATAGATTGCTCAGAGGTGATCTGTGTCTTGCCTACAAGACAGTATCAAACCCTGCCCTACTAGAGATGCTCCATATCCGTAAATCTAACTCCTTGTGCATTATCCACTCAAAAGGCCTAGATTTAAATTGCAACATCAACAAAACCTGCTGGAGAGACAGATATGTCTCCTAGCGGCCGTCTTGTCTCTGGAATAGACTTCCCATACATGTCAAACAGAGTAACTCGCTGACCCTCTTCAAGTGCAACCTTGATGAGTGGATGGGAAACTGCAAATTTGTCCCAGGGGTTCCACCTGTGTCCCTCATTGACGGGTAATAAGTGCTGATTGAGTTTTTTTTGGGGGGATGGACTCTTGGCTAGGCTTGTAAAGGCCCCAGGGCCATTAGCCTAGTAACTTCCTATGAAACAGTGCAGTAGATGGAAATGCTGGCATTTTCAGTTAAAAGGGGAAGCAAAGTGCTGAGAAAGATATATACCTACTCCAGAGAGGCCTAGTGAAGTACCATTGAAAAGCAGTGCTCACCACCATCATCGTCCTGACACAGATGGACAGAATGTTATTGCTGAAAAGAAGTGGTATTAACCTGCTGAGTGCTGTGGTGAACCCTCTAAAGTCATTACAAATGCTAAGGCTGGCACATTGTGTTGCTGGCTGCAAGGTCACATAACAAAAAATAGACTTACAGATATTAAATCTAAGACTGCTACTTCTCAGAACATTTCCTTTTCTCAAAAGTATGGTAATCTCAGATATGGTATATATAAGTTCAAGTGTTGTGAATGGCTTGATCCCCAACACTGGGGGATGGACCAGGGCTTAAAGCAGAAGAGTAATGTTTGATATTTAGCATGCTCTTCTATTTCAGTCTTTTTTGTCACAATTTTTGGACTCATCATTACGACTCTCAACATTTCAATAGCCAACCAATATATTCTCACCATTTGAAGAGACGGTCATTGGTGATTTATATCATAAATCCCCAAGTTACTAACTTCATCTAGACAAATTTGCTAACTCCACCTAAATCATTTTCAAATAACTTATATTATTGCTATGACTTGTGTGTATAAACCTTGGCTTAAGATGATTGTCACTACTGAAGGCCCCCATGTGCAAAATAGGAAAATGGGGTTGAGGATGTATGTATGTATGTATGTATGCATGTATGGATGGATGGATGGATTTTGTGACATCCATTTTACCCAAACTAAGCCTGCCACATCATGTTAACCATGCTAGAACTGGGGGAATAAACTTTCCAGAAGTATGACATAATACTATGCCATCTAAGCTCATTCCAGTCGTTCTCATGTTATAGCCAATTTATGATAATGCCTGGAAGGAGATGCATAACTAAGTCATTAAGGACACAGCTGCAGTATCAACCAGTTCAGCCTGTCTAATATCACAAGCTTTCTTACCACATTGTTTTCATATGAGTTGCAACAATGGATAACAGCTATAACAGGGCCTAATTAAGCCTTTGAGGTCATGTCCATGCAGAAGTAATTTTCTCCACACATATCTTGTATTATTATAAGTTTTCAGTTAACCAGTCAGGCAGAAAATAATATTATCAGACTCATGCACAAAGGTCCTCAGAATCTGGTCAGAGTGTATGAATCACATTGCCCCTCTCATCTAATTGAGTACAGCAGATATTTAATCTACACAGTACAGGTAGCTCTGTGTTTACCACATTTCACAATTGTACAGAAATATTCAAGCTAACCCTAAGCTAGTTTTAAAAAAAATCACATAGCATAAAACCTTAATGGCTAAGAAAACAAAAAAAAGGCAATTTGGTTCCAGAAATTATGTTTCAATAATATGAACTTTTTTTAAGATATCTAAAGAATACACAGTTGATTGTAAAGCTATAATAGCTAGTAGACAGTATGCTGAATGATCAGACAACAAGACAAATTCTCAAGCACTTGAAAGAACCTTTTTATGTTACTGGCAAATATCGTTATGGTGATGACTTGCATATATCTTTTCTTACTCCTTACGCCTTCTGGACGATGTTTAAGATGATTCCTGCCAGCAAGACATTCTATAAACAAGAACAATGTACCTGTATATCAATGTATAAAATGTATAAAATCCCATGTCCACTACTATGGATGTTCACGGTAGCAATTATGATGTGTATATGTAGGCAATGAAAATTATCCACTACTCAAAAGGAATGGATTTTATTACACAACCTGCATAACAGAAAAATCACGAAGATGTATCTAAGGCACATTTTCAGGCGTACAGACTTCAAATATTTGCAGAAAGAAGCTATACTACATGTTAAATACACAGATAATGTCAGGATCCTTTTCAGTTATCCAAAATATATTATTTCTTTTCAACAGGGCTGGATCTTAATAACATGTTGAATGTAAAGTTTGAATAATATTTCAAACTATTTATATTAATGATGTATGGATGCCAGATGAGTTATTATAAACAGCTGTTCAGTGCTTCTTAAATGGGCTGATATTGCCATCTCTGACAGATCTGACAAGCTAAAAGTAAGAAAAGCTTATATCCTACTTTCTCCGATGCTGAGAATGTGGTTATACTACAGGCCGTCAGTCTCCATGGTGGATGGTTCCTTGATTTACATACCACTGACAAGACCTTCTTTAACCATGTCTAGTGGCAGGTGGTAGAGTGTTTCATTGCTGTTGGTGGTGAGCACTACATATATTCAAGAATCAGACACAGGATCAGTAACATGATTTGTAAGACCAAGGTCAGGCTGTGGCACAGGACTGGAGAGCAATTGATACAGGACCATTTACTGACCCACCACTCACTGAGATAGCAGAGTTCCTGGCATCTAGCAGGGATCCAGGCAGCTCAGTAGAGTTTCACACTGGAGTTGCTGGATATTAGGCAGAGGTGGAGCAGCCCCAGTGAGCTTCCACTATAGATGCCTCAGGTATGCCATTCAAATATTTATTACACTCACCTTTGCAGTTGATAGCCACATGTATGCTTATAGTACCTCTATCAACTATTGCGTCTAGGTGTATCTGGTATTGAAGAACAATAACCACCTGCACATAGTATGGGCAATCTTATATGTATTAGTTCTTTTTAACAGTCACTGAGATAACAGCATTTGCATGAGTGGATTAGGTATTTTGGCATATGTTATTATGGTTATTGTTAGTGTTATTTTTTGGTGTATTCACAGGTGAAGCATTGTCTGGCATCAGTAGTGTGGACCTTCCAGTGTCTCATATTGGAGGAACATTATCCTCTTAACAATAATGATGGTGATGAAAGGGCACAGTCTGGAGCTCCAGTCAGTTTATCAGACACAGGAAGTTTTGTAACCACATTCCCTCCCCACATTATGGACACATTCAATATGCCTATGCATGTCCATGGAAAAAGGCCATTTAAAAGAGGACAGATTGATAGGGACACTGGTTGAGCAGAGTAGTGTGGTAGTCCTAGATCTAGACATGGTGGAATCTACACTAGATATCATGACTGGTTGGTACCAGAGACAGGTGTTAGAGGTGCTCAGAGAGTTTAGTGTGCTAGTATCTACCACCAAACATATGTGCAGGGCCATTGTGAAGGCACAAGAAATTTCCACCAGACTCTCAGAAGAGGTTGTAAGACTCTTACTACATGTCATGCATTCTGACATATGAGACTACATGGACATGTGTTTGACTCCTTGGACAGGATGAAAGGTACACTGGACCATGTATTGTCTGTTTTGGATCATCTGTTTGGGGAGGTGCAGCATCCACAAGTCCATTTAGCTGGTACATCATCAGATGTCAGTGAACATGGCCATAGGTGTGCCATATCCTATTCACGCAGTGTTATCACTTCCACTGCTACATCATTGATGAATGTGTCTACACCTAGCCGAGTTCATCTGCATGGTCATTGGCCCTAGAAATGGATGAGATGACAGACTTGCCCAGCAGACATCATTAACAATCAAGCAGCATTCCATCTTCTAGGCAGGGTCTTGGAAACAGCAGTACTAGTCCTGCAGAGACAATTCATGCAGTGGGGCCATCCATGGTGAACTTGACTCTCTACCATGCATAGCTCAAAATCCAGCACAAATGTTGTGGTTGTGCCAATAACTTCCAACTTGTTATTGCAAGAAATGTATGCATAGCTTAAAATAATGGGGGGGGGGGTAAAAGCTGAAAAAAATAGGGACAGATTTTAAATATTGCTCTTATAAATTTAGAAAGTTGTGAGAATAAGAGGATTTGTGTTAGCATGTATTTTCTAAAGAATATGAAGTCGGAAACTCATGTGTATGTCATTATTTGGTGATGTCAGTTCTCAATGATTTTCCAGAAAGGCACATATTTTATAAAGAACAAACCAAAAATATGAGGGAAAAATCTGGGCATTCTCTGAAGATCAGGACAGTTGAGAGGTAAAATTGTGTCCCTGCAGGCTCACACACACACACACACACACACACACACACACACACACACACACACACACACACACGCACACGCATGTGCACATGTATGCGCACGTGCACACACACACACGCACATGCACACACACGTGCTCACACATGTGCGCACACACACACACACACACACACACACACACACACACACACACACACACACTACACCCCAGGCTGACCATGATACCTCTCTTTTTCTCTCTCTATCACACACACACACACACACACACACACACACACACACACACACACACACACACACACACACACACACACACACACACACACACACACACACACACACACACACACACACACACACACACACAAAACTTCATCATGAACTTCCTGTCATCTGGACATAAAGAACTTTAAAGTACCCATTAGCTATTAACTCATTGGTTACACTCACACACTTACCCAGTTTAA
Source organism: Protopterus annectens (assembly GCF_019279795.1). Classification (NCBI taxonomy): domain Eukaryota; kingdom Metazoa; phylum Chordata; order Ceratodontiformes; family Protopteridae; genus Protopterus; species Protopterus annectens. The sequence continues at coordinate 1,502,379,203 of NC_056725.1, read as the reverse complement.
AAAGTGCCCTCCTAAGCCTCCCTACACTGTGCAAATGATGATGACTGGGCCCTGCCCTTTCCACAATTTGATGAATAGAACCAAAATCTGTTCCCTTAGGTTCAGATTCGAAGTACTGGCACTCCAAAAACTGTAATTAAAAACACTTCTTTATTTAAACATAAACTTCAGACATGAGTTAAGCGCTTTCATCTAAAATACTTAGACTTCCTCAGACACAATTTGTGACTTAGGGTTGTCTATGTCTGATACACATAGTGTCTAGTCAAAGGTCTTATTTTTCTGTGGATTAGATTTGCCACCTTTCTATGTGGTGAAAACTGGACCAAAGACACACCCTCATGCATTTCCAACAACCCTACTTTTCTCAGCCCATTTCTCTGCTCACTCGGCCTAGTCTCATGACTACTCGATCCATTCTCTTACCCTTTTTATGATGTAATGCTTACATCATCTCAGAATGGAACACTTTCCTTTGCCTTGTTCCCCATGTGTTAACATGTCCCAGGTTTAAATGTATTGCTTTAGTAATGCATTTTAATAACAAAGTTATTCCATTGCTGCTTTTTTACAAACTTCTGCATTCTTTTTGTGCAGGTAAACAAAATACTGGAGTCTGTATACTGCTTTCCAGACTACCAGACCAATATTCTGATTTCCAGGCAGTCTGGGAAAACACTGGGTAGGTGGCAACACTACTGTGGCTATGTAAACTTTTCAAATTTGCATTTGGTCTGCTTACATTGTGTAATAGCAGTAATAGAAACAGTTGTAGTACCAGCAGTAGTAGCAGCAGTAGTAATAGTTTTAGCAGCAGTTGTAGTAGCAGTAGTAATAGCAGGGGTAGTAGTAGTAGTAGCAGTAGTAGTGGTAGTAGTTGTAGTACCATTCGTAGCATTATAAGTAACAGCAGTAGTAGTAGAGGTAGTAACAGCAGTAGTGGTACTAGTAGTAGAAGTGGTAGTGGTAGTAGTAGTAGTAGTAGTAGTATCAGTAATAGCAGTATCAGTAGTAGTAATAGATGTAGTGTCAGTAGTAATAGTGGCAGTAGACATAGCATCAGTAGTAGTGGTACTAGTAGTGGTAGTAGTAGTTGTTGTTGTAGTAATAGCAGTAGTAGTAGTATACCAGTAGTACTAGTGATAGTAGCAGTAGTCACGGTAGTAGTGGCAGTACCAGTAGTAGTGGTGGTAGTAGTAGTAGTGGTAGTACCAGTAGCAGTGGTACTAGTAGTAGCAGTTGTAGTAGTCATAGTTCCAGTAGTAGCATTAGTAGCAGTAGTGGTAGTAGTAGTATTGGTAGTTGTAGTCATAGTAGTAGAATTACAAGTAATAGTAGCAGTAGCACTAGTAGTAGCAATAGTTGAAGTACCAGTAATAATTTAGTACCAGCAGTACAAGCAGTAGTATTAGTATTAGTGGTGGTAGCACTAGTAGTAGTGATAATAGTAGTGGTAGCAGCAGTGGTAGCAGTTGTAGTAGTAGTAGTAGTAGTAGTAGTAGTAGTAGTGTACCAGTAGTGCTAGTGGTAGTAGCAGTAGTAGCAGCAGTGGTGGTAGTAGTGGTAGTACCCGAAGTAGTGTTGGTAGTAGTAGTAGTAGTAGTAGTGGTACTACCAGTAGCAGTGGTACTAGTAATAGTAATTGTCATACTCCCAGTAGTAGTAGTAGTAGTAGCACTAGTAGAAGTAGTGGTAGTAGTAGTACCCATAGTTGTAGTAGTAGCAGTAGTTGCAGAAGTACCAGGAATAGTAACAGTAACAGTAGCAGCAGTGGTAGCAATAGTTGCAGTACCAGTAATAGTTTAGTACCAGTAGTAGTAGCAGTAGTGTTAGTGGTAGCAGTGTAAGTAGTGGTAGCAACAGTAATAGTGGTATTAGTAGTGGTAGCACCAGTAGTAGTGGTATTAGCAGTGGTAGCACCAGTAGTAGTAGTAGTAGTAGCGGTTGTTATAGTAGTGGTAATATACCAGTAGTACTAGTGGTAGTACCAGTAGCAGTGGTACTAGTAATAGTAATTGTCATACTCCCAGTAGTAGTAGTAGTAGTAGCACTAGTAGAAGTAGTGGTAGTAGTAGTACCCATAGTTGTAGTAGTAGCAGTAGTTGCAGAAGTACCAGGAATAGTAACAGTAACAGTAGCAGCAGTGGTAGCAATAGTTGCAGTACCAGTAATAGTTTAGTACCAGTAGTAGTAGCAGTAGTGTTAGTGGTAGCAGTGTAAGTAGTGGTAGCAACAGTAATAGTGGTATTAGTAGTGGTAGCACCAGTAGTAGTGGTATTAGCAGTGGTAGCACCAGTAGTAGTAGTAGTAGTAGTAGTAGCGGTTGTTATAGTAGTGGTAATATACCAGTAGTACTAGTGGTAGTACCAGTAGTACCAGTAGTAGTGGTAGTGGTACTACCAGTACCAGTGGTACTAGTAGTAGTAGTTGTAGTAGTCATAGTACCAGTAATTGTAGTAGTAGTAGAACCAGTAGTAGTAATAGAAGTAGTAATAATAGAAGTAGTTGTAATAGTAGTGGTAGCAGTAATAGCTGCAGTAGTAGTAAACATAGTGGGAGAAGTAGTAGGATTTGTTTAAGATAGCTTCTCACCCATTTTTCCAGATGATGCTGTGAGTACCTTGCCCTCTGGTAGGGTGTCTCACTTGGGTTGCCTTCTGTCTGATATTCATTAAAAGTAGGCAACACATAGGTAGGCATTTTTTATTGTGTACAACTGCAAATTTTTATTGTATCTTAACTTATGCATGAGTTCTATAGTCCTTGCTGTATAGGACCTTTCTCGCACATCTGTGCAGATCATGCAAGAGTGTTTGTCATCAAGAGGGGTGTCTGACATGGGTTGGTTATGGCTGATGCATGGAGTAGCCATGAAAAGCATTGGTAAACACAATCTGTTTTGTGTGTATGCATCATTATTAGTACTTGTATTTGCAAGATATGTCAGTTAGTGTTATGATATTCCTGTGTAGGCATTTTATGTATTATACTATTTGTTTGTGGAAGTTTGATAACACAGCTGTTGGTCCTCCTGAGAACACCCTAGCCTGGGGTTTATTATATCTGATGCTTACAGCAGCCAGCCAAGTGCATGGGTAAGCAAAGTTGGGTTTATCTGTATGCTTCAAAGTTACTGTTTGTGTCTTTTGAACTCTTATGTTAAATAAGTGGTGAGTGTATGTGCAGTATGATGCCTCTTGGCAAGTGCTATAACATAATATACCTGCCTCCACTTGCCATGGTCATCCCCTGCTGCTGATTCCTCATCTGACCCCTCATCTGTGCCAGCTGCCACTGTCTGTGATGCCAGGAACTGTAGTCCAATACTGCTCCACCTTCCTGAAACTGTTTTTTAAGTATAATATTATGTAAAATGTCACAGATGTCAGTATTTTGGCAGACATGGCAAGGTTATATTGAAGTGCAGCCCTAAATGTTTCCAAAGACAGTGGAACTGTGATTTGAGTAGCCAAAATATATGCTCTATAATGTTCCTAGTCTGTGGAAGTTTAGTGTTGTAACCCTGTTTGGTGGGGTTGTGTGAGTTTCTCATAAGATTCATGAGTCATGGTTCTAAGGCTTGTCTAGCATGCCCAAGGAATGTCCTTGTGGAAGGTCACATTTGATAGAGGTCACAAGTCTGCCACACCTGGGAGTTATGGAAACTGCATGGGTGGACTGTACACACATTATAGCCGATGTCTTCAGCATTACAGACCACTTGGTAGTTGATGGAATAATACCATTTTCATTTCATGTAACTCCTTACCAGTCACCAGCTGGAACCTTTATTTCAATGTGGGTGCAATTTATGGCTTCCAATACTTCTATAAAATAGGCTGTGGTATAGAAGTATTGCATGGTGCTAGCTCTCTCTCCTCTGGAGTATGTGGAAACTACATATGCTCTCCCACATGACGAAGTATTGTGTTCAGAAACTTATGGACAATTCTTGAGGCAGAAGCCTGTGAAACTGCACTGTGTCTCCTATAGGTCACTGAAAGTCCCTGTAGCTAAAATACATAAAGCTACACACAGTGGTTTCTACTGGGATGGGTTTCCATGATTCCAGTGGGGCCTCATATGGGGCCTCCAAATAGCTAAAATTTCCTGTATGATGTGCATGTCCACCCTGTAGTAGTCCATTATCTCAATTTCATAGAGCGCATGGTAGGTCAAAAGTGGTCTGAAAACTATTTGCCCTCAAGCGTGAGGTCTGGCAATATTATAGGTTTATAGGTTAATAGGTGTGTACTAGACTAATGCCCCTGGAGCCTTTACAAACCTAGCCCATGGAAGTGCTCTGGCATCGTGCCACCCAACATTAGTTCTGTGAAGAGTGGGTAAAGATAGATGAAGGCTGCCAACCTAGCCAGATAGAATTTTGCAGATAATTATGTCATTTGTAAATATGAATGTAAACTACAGGCTTGTTGTCTTAAATGTAAATAAATAGTGTTACCTGTGGAACTGAAAAAAATGTGACAACAGTGCACTCTACTGACCAAAGTAAAGTATGTTTTGACCCTTTGATCTAAAGTCGGCTCTAGCATGGCTAGATGAAGACATGCTTTCTATTGTTTTAACCAAGAGTTAAAGTGCTAGATTTAAACATGCACATGTATTTTTATTGCTCTGCTGCCTGACCAGTTGCAAGATAACACAAGGAGATGTTAAGAATGTAAATGCAGTTTCTGTTAGCCTGGGAACCCAGGAAAGTGTGAAGAATGATGTAATGTGTAGTCTGGGAACCCAGGAAAGTATGAAAATTATGTAATGTGAATCAGAACTGCAATTGCAATTTAAACAGAGAGAACCAGAGAGGATTAAACATCTGGATTGCTTCAGGTGAAAGCAGATTTTCTGCACTCCTAAGCAAAGTTGCCAAACAATGAGCAGTTCTGAGCAATAATAATGCATTCATTATGCAAATGAGATTCCCTTCATTCCCAATGGTTGCATGTAAAAAAAAAGGGACAAATGAAAACTGTTTTTGTGGGAAAGTGTCTGATATTTTTCCTGAGACCTTTGAGGGCGAGACAGTTATAGCTGGAGAAGGTGAAGGTAGTGTTTCTTTTAGAGCACAGGGGTGGTTTGAAAAGGAGTCCATGATTCTTCTTGTCGTCTTCCAAAAGCATTACAATGAGGTCTATACTGGCTCACAGCATAAGGCTGATGCCTGGAATACTTTGGCCAGGTCTGGGCCCATGCTGGTGATATACCACACACAGGGAAACAATGTCATCTCCACCACAGTGATATGATTTGCTGCAAGCCTGAACTCCTTGTTTAGCCATTAATAAATGTTGATTTTATTTTTTTTAAATTAAGCTTTTTTTTTTTTTTTGGCAGATCACGGCCATTTAAGCTTAGGGCAGTGACATGCAAATGGGATCGTGCCATGCCGAAAATAAAAAAACAAAATGAGAAAAGTCAATTTTAAAATAATCAGCACTCTGCCTGTTTTCTTTGTAAGTTATCTTAGACTTGTGTTTTTTAGAAATAGCTAGGAACTAGAAAGATTAAACTAAGTGATTTTCAGTGATGTCAGAACTGTACTACTGAATTATTTTAAGTATTTCTCTGTGATCTCTGAATTATTGACATGAAGCACTGGTTGGACGGAGAGGATGCTGGAGATTTTAGCTTGCCCAGCTGGCTGAGAACTGGACCCTATAGCTGTGTCAGTGGGGAGTCTTACTGGGGACCTGGAGAGCAAGGGAGCAACCAGCTCCAGAATGACTGTGATCTCTGCATGCTCTTAAGGGAAATTGCACTTTACTGTGTGTATTTGTATGCTTTCCTTCATATATGAGATGCCCTCTCTGGTGTTAGTGGTGAGAATTGAGGCTCCTTGATTGCTGGGCCAGGGCACGGGCATCACATATTAATTGTTTGGCAGTGGTGGGATATCCACACCACATATTAATTGTTTGTCAGAGGTGGGATATCCACACCACATATTAATTGGTTGGCAAATACTAATTGGCTTGTAGTGGTGTGGGTAGAGTAAATTCCTGTAGCTTGTGTACAGTGAACTTTGAAGATGTTTTGTACTCTAAATTAGCCACACAGTGAATATTCAGAGTTCTTATCACAGTTGTTTTATTTCTTTTGTTAGCTTAGTTTGTCAGGGTGAGCAGGCAGCATGTCAGCAGAGGAGTATGGAATGCTGACAAGGAGCCAACTGGCAGAGATGTTCCAGGCTGGTACATGGAAAGCTGACAAAGGCAAACCTGATTGCAGCCTTGGTTACAGCTGCATCAGAAAACAGCAACCAGGAGGACAATCAGACTGGCAGTGCAGGTATAATACCCTTGGAGAATGGACAACTCAACCTATCTGCAGAGGACTTATAAATCCATCTGGAGCTAAAGAGACTTGAGTTGGAGGCCAGGTGTTTGGAGACAGAAGCCATGGAAAAGGAGAGGCAGAGGAAGGATGAGAGAGAAATGCTGACTCTTCACCAGATTCATGGAGGTAATGGGGAAGGGAGTAACTGGACCTCAGAAGCACAACAGGTCAGTAAATTTCTTCCGCAGTTTAATGAGGGGGATAACTTTGATAGTTTCATTCATATGTTTGAGAGGGTATGCAAACAGTATAGTGTTGACCAAAAGCTCTGGGTACAGTTCATGACCCCCTTACTCCATGGTAAAGCTATAACTGCATTGTTTAAAATGCCTGGCATTGCATGTTTTGAGTATACTGCTGTAAAAAATTGTCAGAGTTTTTTAAGCTAACACCTAAAACGTATAGGAAAAAGTTTTGTGAACATAGACGCAAGGCAGATGAAAGTGTTTGTGAATATGTTGCTGAAATGAGCACTTATTTCCATAGGTGGGTGAGTGGATGTCATGTCACCACATTTGAAGGGCTGGCAGACCTTTTGGTGAGGGGACAAGCCCTTAGCACTTTGCTTGAGGACATGACGATCTAGTTAGCTGATAGACAATGTGCTACTTCAAATGAGTTGGGAAGAAGGGAAACCTATACCTGGCAAGCAGGGCAGCCCTGCACAGGAAGGGGACCCAAGTACTGCTCATGGGTCCAAAGGAACCCATGGTGGGCAGCACTGACTGCCACAACAGAATCTGCCAGTAGCAGGGGAAACCACTAGTCGAGGTACATGTCCAGGATCTAGGGTTAAAGGTTTTGAATGCAACCAGTGGGGCCATGTGGCATACAGTTGTCCACAGAGGCAAGGTGGGGAACAAAAATTGGAGGGAGCCAGTAAGTGGGAAAGACAAAATGCCAATAGTAGGTTGTCTTGAGACAACAGGAATACAAAACTACCATCCAGCAGAATTCCTGAGAGGGAAGGATTTGGATGAGGCAGTACCATGTGCTTTTGCAGTTACACGCAGTCAGGCTAGGAGACAAGCATGTGGATCTGGTACCCTGGGGGAGACCCAGACAGACTGCACACTTGCAGCCAGAATTGGGGAGATGTTTACTTCAGGGAGGGAGCTACTCTGTAGCAGTGAGACTGAATGTGAGCCACAGCTGCTTGGGGGTACTGATGGTCCCTTGGACAGAGTGACTGCAAAGGTAGAGGTGAGTAGTAGTACCCAGGCTGACAGTGAGGCACCATTATCAGGGGATGCCAGACTTCCTGTGGCAGGGGAGCTGGGAAGGGTTACAAGTAGTGAGTTGAGACAGGCTCAGCTCTCAGACCCTACATTGCAAGGCTGGAGGCAAGGCAGCTAGGGAGGCACCTGATTCTCAAGGAAAGGGGAATCTGTATACTGGGACAAATGGTTACTATACAGAATGTTGACCCCTGAGGGAGGGCTAGAAGGTGAGAGAGTACAGCAGTTGGTAGTGCCTAGAGCCTACCCTCTGGTGCTTTTAGCCATAGCCCATGATATTCCCTTTGGAGGTCATATGGGCATAAAACATACAAAGAGACATGTTATGCAGAACTTCTATTGACCTGGAATTTCCAGATGTAGCAGTGTACTGCAGGACCTGTGAGCAGTGCCAAAAGGTAGGCAAGGCAGGAGACAAGGTGAGAGCTCCTTTGATGCCTTTACCTGTGATCAAGGAGCCATTTCAGAGGGTAGCTATGGATATTGTGGGTCCTCTGAGTACCCCAAATTCGAAGGGGAAAAAGTATATCCTAGTGGTAGTGGATTGTGCTACACAATACCCTGAGGAATTGGCTTTGTCCTCCATTGAGGCATAGAAGGTGGCAAATGCTTTGTTAGAGATTTTCAACAGGGTAGGTTTCCCAGAAGAAATACTGACTGACAAAGGTGCCAATTCCATGTCAGACCTGCTGGCTTGTCTGTGGAAGTCCTGTGGGGTGAAGCACATGAAGACCACCCCCTACCATCCCCAGACTAATTGTTTTGTTGAGAGGTTAAACTCTACAATCAAGTCCATGCTATGGGCATTTGCAGATCAGTTTAAGAGGGAGTGAGACAAATATTTGCCCCATCTGTTGTTTGCTTACAGAGAAGTTCCCCAGGAATGCACAGGTTTTTCACCCTTTGAGTTGCTGTATGGGTATAGGGTGAGGGGGCCTCTAGATTTTATTTGAGATGAGTGGGAAGGTGAGTGCGAGTCTCACAAGGAGTCTGTTGTGGCACACATCCTAAACCTCAGGACAAGTCTCAGGGAACTCATGGGCTTGGCCTAGGAGAACCTGGCAGAAGCCCAACAACAGAAAAAGGTGTGGTATGACAGGAATACTCGAGCTAGAGAGTATGCTGTGGGTCAGCAGAAAATGGTTCTCTTTCCTGTCAGACACAACAAGCTGCAAACAGCTTGGGAGGGACCCTATAAGGTGGTAAGAAAGGTAAGTGATGTTAACTACATGGTGGAACTGCTAGGCAGAAGGCAGGAGCACAAATGGTATCATGTTAACATGATGAAACCTTACCATGGTAGGGAGGCCCTTGTGCTGAGCATTTGCAGTGGATTGCAGGAGGAGTCTGATGGAAATCTCGTGACTGATCTCCTCAGTGAGGCTCGGGCTGACACCTCAGTGGAAGGGGTAGCAATGTCCCAGAAGCTATATCCTACCCAGGTTTGAGAAATCCAAGCAGTGTTGCAGGAATTTGGGGACATGTTCACTGGGAAACCAGGGTGCACCCACCTAGGGAAGCACCAGGTGGATAAAGGACCACAAAGGTCTATTAGGCAGGCCCCTTATAGCATGCCTGAGAGAGTCAAACAGACTCTGAGGGAAGAGGTACAGGAGATGTTGGCACTAGAGGTGATTCAAGAGTCTAACAGTCCCTGTGCCTCCCCAGTGGTGCTGGTGCCAAAGAAGGATGGCAGCACCAGGTTCTGTATGCACTGCAGAAAATTAAATAGTCACATGGAGTCAGATGCTTACCCCATGCCTAGGACATATGAGGCCCTAGAGCAGCTGGGTGGGGGTAAGTATCTTACAACCATTGATCTTACCAAGAGTTACTGGCAGGTGCCCTTGACTCCCAGTGCTAGAGAGAAGTCAGCCTTTGTGACTCCTTTTGGCTTGTATGAGTTTGCAAAGATGCCCTTTTTGGATGAATAATGCCCCAGTGACTTTCCAGAGGCTGGTAGATCATATCCTAGTAGGAGCAGGAGGGTTTGTCCTTGCTTACCTAGATAATATTGCCATCTACAGCCATTCCTGGCCAGAGCACCTTCAGCATGTCAGGGAGGTGCTGGGCAGATTACAGAGGTCAGGGTTTATCATCAAGCTGAGCAAATGTCAGGTGGGTATGGCAGAGGTCTCCTACTTAGGACATAGAATGGGGAGTGGTAAGATAAGGCCAGAACCTGCCAAAGTGGAAGCCATTCAGGCATAGCCTTCACCTGTTACTAAAAAGCAGGTGAGGGCATTTTTAGGGTCAACAGGGTACTAGAGAAAGTTCGTCCCCAGTTATAGCACCATAGCAGATCCCCTCACAGACCTGAAAAGGAAGAACAGACCAGATAAGTTAGTGTGGACCCCCAGCATGTGAGCAGGCATTCCATAAGCTAAAGAAGCTTTGGGAAGACCTCCTGTGTTAGCCAGTCCAGATTACAGCAAATAATTTTTTGTGCAGGTAGATGCTTCGAACCATGGGGTGGGGGCTGTACTTAGCCAGATTTCTTCAGAGGGTGAAGAGCACCCAGTGTTTTATCTCAGTCATAGGCTCCAGCCCAGGGAGGAATGCTATGCAGCTCTAGAAAATGAATGTGGGCACTGCAGAAACTTCAGCCCTATTTGTATGGAAGGAAATTTACTGTTATGACAGATCACAACCCCCTAACATTGTTAAACAGAGCCAGACAGCAAAATGCCAAGTTGCTAAGATGGAGTCTGGGTTTGCAAGCATATATGTCAGAGCAGCATCGCAGCGTGAGTAGCAATGCCGATGCAGATGGGCTCTCAAGACAGGGAATGGGGTAGGTATACTCAGATAGACCTGACCCTCTCAAGCAGCATTTCTCAAGGGTCACTTGAAAAACTAGCTTGAGTTCCCCAGGGGGAGATATGTGAAGAGTGGGTAAAGATAGATGAAGGCTGCCAGCCTAGCCAGATAGAATTTTGCAGATAATTCTGTCATTTGTAAATATGAATGTAAACTACAGGCTTGTTGTCTTAAATGTAAAGAAATAGTGTTACCTGTGGAACTGAAAGAAAATGTGACAACAGTGCACTCTACTGACCAAAGTAAACCATGCTGTGACCCTTTGATCTAAAGTTAGCTCCAGCTTGGCTAGATGAAGACATGTTTTCAATTGATTGAACCAAGAGTTAAATTGCTAGATTTAAACATGCTAATGTATTTTTATTGCTCTGCTGCCTAACCAGCTGCAAGATAACACTAGGAGATGTTTATAATGTAAATGCAGATTCTGTTAGTCTGGGATCTGAGGGAAGTGTGAAGAATGATGTAATGTGTAGCCTGGGAACCCCAGGAAAGTGTGAAGAACGATGTAATGTGAATCAGAGCTGCAATTTCAATTTAAACAGAGAGAACCAGAGAAGATTAAGCATTTTTGTCTTGACCATCCAACTCATCAGTATTCTGCCTGTTTTCTTTGTAAGTTATCTTAGACTTGTGTTTTCATTTAGTAATAGCTAGAAACTAGGAAAGATTAGGCTAAGTGTTTTTCTGTGATGTCAGAACTGTACTACTGAATTATTTTAAGTATTTCTCTGTGATTTCTGAACTCTTGACTAGCACTGTGTAGTAAGAGGTATTGTCTTGTGTTTTTATTATTTATTATTACATTTTTTAAAACACTTCAACTGTGGCTGTTTTGTGTAAAGATAATTTAAGCTCTAGAGTACATTGTATATTTATAGTTATTACTGTACCAAGTCACTCCAATAAGCCTTGACTGTTTAGTTATACTACCAATTAGATAATAATATTGCACAGTAATAATTGGACTCCCTTTTAAGGGCCTTTAAGTAGCTGATAAATATTAGCTGGGTGGTGGCAGGAGGTACTACTGTATAGTCTGGGTAATAGGTGGACAGCTGGAGAACCTGTGCCAGCCTTTCCCAGGATTGTCTGTGTAGTGGTATAAACTTATCTCAAAGTGTGTGTGTGTCAGCTACTTGGGCAGGGACACAAAGCACTGGTTGGACAGAGAGGGTGATGGAGATTTTAGCTTGCCTAGCTGGCTGAGATCTGGACCCTGTTAGCTGTGCCAGTGGGGAGTCTTATTGGGGACCTGGAGAGCAAGGGAGTGACCAGCCCTAGACTGACTGTGATCTCTGTGTGCTCTTAAGGGAAATTGCACTTTTCTGTGTATATTTGTATCCTTTCCTTCACATATGAGATGCCCTCTCTGGTGTTAGTGGTGAGGATTGAGGCTCCTTGATTGCTGGGCCAGGACACGGGCATCACAAGTTCCCAGTTCCTCTATCTAGTAGAGCCACTGGAGTGATCCCCGGGGTGAATTTTCTATTTCCCATGCAGTCATCAAGATTTCTCTTGAAGAGGGCCAGTGAGGTGTTCTGCTTGACATGTATGGGAAGTCTATTACAGAGCATGGACAGTCTCTGGATTATGAACCTGTCTGTCCAGCATGCTCTGTTGATTGTGGTAATCTCTGGAGCATGTGGTGTGGAGAGATTGGGATTTATTTATATGTAACATTTCTAACAGACCTGAGTCAGACATGGCTTTGTAATTCAAGCAGAGATTGCCTCTTAATAGATGATATGAGACAGAAAATTGCTGGAATTTTTGAGTCTGTCCATGTAGGACATGTGTTTAAGGCCTAGGTTCCTCTTCATGAGGTACTTTTGTGGTCTTTCCAGCCATTGCATGTGTCTAGTGAGGTACATGCCAATGGGGCATTATACCGAATGAGTGGCCCGATGAGAGAAGAGTAGAGAAGGATGATGACCTCTTTCTTCCTGGATGCAAAACCCTTGGTAATGAGATGTGCCACATAGAAGGACTTTCTGAGCACAGTGGCAATGTGGTGGTCGAAGGAGAGGTTGCTGACAACCTGTGTCCCCAGATCTCTTATAACGCCTTCAGTGTTCAGTGGGATCCCATCGATGTGGTAATTAGTGGGAACTGAGTTTTTTCCAAAGGGGATGATGATGCATTTTTTGGCATTAGGTTTAAGGCCACGGTTTTGACACCAGTCATTGGTCTTAGTGAGGCCTTTCTGTAGGATGTCTGCATCACTTGGGGAGTTAATAATGGCTCCCAGCTTGCAGTTGTCTGTGGACTTGTTCAGCCAGAATCCCTCTGTGTTGGCTTGGACTTGTGAGAAGTCAATGCCAAATAAGAGAGGACCCAAGACCGATATCTGTGGGACTCCCCACATGACTGGTCAGCAGTCTGACTTGGAGTCCGCTACTTTCACACTGTGTGTTCTATCTGTGATCCAATTTGCAATCCACCTAGTGATATAGGGGTTGATGTCTAGTTTGGTGAGTTTATCAATAATTCCTAAATGGGGAATGGTATCAAAGGCCTTGGCCTGATTGAGGTAGGCTGTATGAACTGCCTTCTCCTCATCCACAACTCTGGTGACTGACTCAAAGAAGTCAACCAGGTTGAGCAGGCATGACCTATCTTTCACAAAACCAAACTGTGTGGGATCTAGATTTTGAAGATTCCCTATGCCCTTGTTAATTAGGTCCATGATGACGCACTCCATAGCCTTGCATATCAGACTCATCAGGCTAATGGGATGATAATTCCCAGGGTTTGTAGTCGCTCCACCTTTATGGAGTGGGGTGACTGTCGTAGTGTGCCATTGAGTAGGGACAACACCTGAGATGAGGCTGTGATTGAACAGGGCACACAGATTTACTTATTTTATTTTTTATTTATTTTATTTTACATTTGCTTACCGAGATAGTCCTACTGAACACAGGTCCATTTACAGCGGAGACCCATATATAAATGCTACACAATTAGATTAACATCAACATGTTAATACAAACAATAATATAACAGTGATAACTGAAGTAAGTGCTGACATAAAAGGTCTCATACAATCCAGTATAAATAATAAACAATACATCAGCAGTAAGTGAGTACATTTAAAAAGATAGGGAGTCTCATACTTCAAAGCTTTAACACTGGATCAGTGAGATAGGATAAAAGAATAAAAATTCATATGATTAGACATGACAAATAATACAATTTCAAGTTGACAGTAAGATACCTACTTTGTAGTTCATGTAGAACACATCCAGGGACATTTTCGGGTCCCATGGAAGCTGTATTCTTGGCCTTGGACAATGCAGCTTTAACCTGTGCTGCAGTAATGCTGGGTGCCTGGCATTCCTCCAGTATTGTGATTGGTTCTTTGGGGGGGGGGGGGGAAGAGGAGTAAAGTTGGTATTGAATCTGTCAGCCAGTATGTTGGCAATATCTGTTGGCTCAGTATAGGAGGTACCATTGTGCAGTAACTCAGAGCAAACATGGGTATTGCTGTGGAGATTCTTGATATAACTATAGAAGGCGTTGGGGTTGTTTTTAGTGTCTGCCACAATTCTGACTTCATAGCTGACTTTAGAGGTTCTGATGAGAGATCTCATCTTTTTGTTGAGGCTAATAAGGGAATTTTTCCCAGTCTTGGGACTTCACCTTTTTCTGCAACAGTTTCTTCCTTCTGTTGTAGAGTTTATTAATGGCAGGGGACCACCAGATTGGCTTCCTTTTTTTGGAGGAGAGCATCTTGGTTCTGTTGGGTATGGCTAGTTCCATGCATTTATGTATGTGTTTGTACAGTGCATCAGTGTATGATTTGACAGTCATGCATCTATTTTCCATTAACATGTGTGCCGTGAAGTTAGCCAGCTCTGTTTTTAGGAGCCCAAAGTCAGCTTTGGATAAGTTTTTCATGGTAGTTACCTTTGCGGGGGGTGTGGGTGAGATGTGGATTTCCATGGTGATTAGTTTGCGTTTAGATCTAAACAGGGAGGAATTGACTATTGGTGTAGAGCAACGGTTGCCCATGTTAGTAATAACCAGGTCAAGGATGTTGCTTCATTTAGTGGGGGTAAAAATTAGCTGGTCCTGGAATTGATGAATTCCAGGAATCATTGGGCCAGTGTATTGGTGCATGACTAGTTTTCCCAGCTGATGGAAAGGGAGTTGAAGCCACCTAGTATGAGAGTGTTGGGTTGGACCCTAAGAGTTTCCAGGGTGCTTAGGAACATGGAATGAGAGTCTTGGGACATGCTTGGGGACCTATAACAGGCTACAACCTGAATTGCCGTCTTACCCAATGTTAGTTGTACCTGAATTTTCTCAGATGTGTTATGCCAGGCTACTAGTCTGGAATGTGCATATCCTTTATGAATACAGAGACACCACTGCCTCTGGAGCTTCAGTCCATGTTCTGGGGCCGAAAGGTGTGGAATGAGTTATAGCCTGGTAGCACAGGGGTGCTTTCTGCAGCTTTAAACCAGGTCACCATTATAGCACAAATGTCGATGTTCTCCATTTTGAGGAGTGCTTCGAGCAAATAGATCTTGAGATTTAGACTTCTAGTGGTGAGCAGCATGACCCTCAGAATGCATTTATTTATAGCTGTTAAAGTGGTAATTTGGTCTTTGGAACATTGCCTAAAAAAGACACTATAGAGGTGACAAGAGCCTCAGCTAGTATCTGGAAACCTAGGGGTGAGAGATGCAGGCCATCTTTGGCAAAGCATCGAGGTCTGTCAATCATGTCAAAACAAGCCCTGTCATCATCAGCACCTTCTATCAGAGCCTCTTACAGATACATATTTACAATGGTTGTGGCAGCCACTAACATTTTGTTTTAATTTTCCTGTGGCTGTGTTCCAGTAAATAGCTAAATTCACCACTAAAGCAAATGAGACATGTTTACTCATGTTTTATATGTTCCTAAATCACTCTGCCATCTTTTTTTCTTCATTAGTATGCAGTATAGCTCATTATTCAGTAATAAGCATATAATTCTTCTATTCCCTGAATAGGAAATTCTCTGCTCACTGCATACACAAGCTTAGCACAATGAGCAGGCATTTATGAATCCAGCCAATGTATACCACGATCAGTGACAACTTATAACTCATGTCCCACTTAAGAACTGAATCCAGATGCTGCATATTAGATACTAACATACAGATTTGTCTCTTGCTGATTTTTGAGCAGTAGCACAAGAAACATTTTGATTTTCTATTACACAAAACTAGAAAGCTTCAGGAAAGACTGTGAAGAATTATTAAGTAGCCAGTCAAATGATACCGCTTTAGTGTTTCTAAAATCATGTTCATTGTTACTGAAGGACTCATGTCGACAATATTAAATTGTGACTATATAAACATGAAGGCCACCCTCTGCAACAGTAAGCCAACAATGTGAAGGACTGTAACCCCACATAACAGGACTCTAAATAGGCTAAAAATATGATTATTCATTCTCAGGGAAAACAGAATACTTCATAACCCCATTTTTGAATGACCTTAGACTTGGTATATAGAGAAGATTCATTAAAGGACTGTTTAATATATTTACTATGAAAGCACATAACTTGATAATAATGTTTGTGGCAAATGTTTCTGAGTAACAAAGCTGCAGTTCAGTGTGACATTTGTACACTTTCTGCTCTTTTTCTTTTAGACTTTTTGTTTTAGATACATGCATTTAGAGACAATATAGAGAATGATCCCTGTGTAAAGGAGACAGAGACAGACAGAAAGCAAGGGCAGAGGGGGATAATGAGATAGAAAGACAGACAGACAGCAAGTAAGATTAATGGTAGTGATGAGCTATGGAAATATTCGAAATGATTTAAAACTGCTGTTTAACTGAAGCTGCATGAAACTGGAAGTAACTAATGGTCAGCAAAGCTACTATAGCATTTATTTACCAGTCCCTTTTAAGCACATACCTAGAGGGCTTACTCTTTTCATTCATTCCACAGATAATTTTAATACGAGAACGGGACAGGCATTGTTGATATTGATGCTTTAGATTTACAGAGGAAGGGTTAAAATAAATTGATACAGGCACAGACACAGTTTAGCACAAGATATTGTTCTGTATATAATAACAGTTGATAGCCATGAAAATGCATTCAAAGATGTAGATTTACATAAGCGAATTCTAGCCACAGGCATATTCTTTGAAGAATATATTAAATTTAAAACTGGTTAAAAGTGCAAGCAGGATGAGCATCATTATCCTTTGACAAAAAACTGATGGAAATTACATTTGCTGTTATCTTCTGTCCTTAATAGATCTTGCCGCAGTCTAGCAGAAAATGTATTCTTTATTTTAATGTATTCAGATATTTAGTGAAGCATATTCTGACCCTGCTCTGAAATGAATAAACTATTACCTAAATGCAAAAAAGACTTTTACAAAAATGATGTAGAAGATGCAATTGAAGCAAATAGGTTTTGTGAATACAGTATGTTAATAAAAGCTGCGGATAGTTGGATCCTTGCTTTGATGATTTAACATGAACTTTTGTTAGAACTAGTGCTAAAATAATTTTCGCTCGATACTTAAGATGTTATGCAAGCATATGACCTATCTTAATTCCTCTGTTCCTTTGCTGACCCTTGAGACTTTCTATTAGCTTATCAACTGACCCATTCATTCTAAGGCCCAATAGTTACCCGATGGCTGAGGGGCAAGCAAGTAAGGATTTGAACAATCATCTTCAAAGGGAGAAGGATTTTTTTATTTTCTTTATGGATGCTAATACTCGTGTTCAATATACAACTGTCTAGTAGAAAATGCAACAGGTATACTGTATGATGGAGGATACACTACCACAAAAAGCCTCACTCCTTAAAGAAACCACAAAATGAACATTTCCACTGTCTTCCCTGGGAAAATCTATGTTCTTCATATTCTCCCAGACAGGTGTTTCACATTTCCCTCTGAAAAGAAAGCAGGCTTAGCATCATCACACATCAAAAATCAACAACGAAAGCAGCCAAAAGCACAGAACAACGAACACAGTTACCACCAAAGTTTAATAAAATCTCTGACGTCTCGGCCAAAGCCTTCAAGGAGAATAAAATATGTACAAGCACAGAGTCTTATATACAAAAATGATTATACAATCATTCAATTAAACAATTAATTAATTAAGCAATGCCTTCCAATTGAACTCCTCATTGAGCCCAAAAGGAGACATAGTCTTATACTTTAAAATAAATAAAGCTTCTTTCTGTAATAAGACTGTTTTTATGTCCACATGACAATATAAAGACAACTTAACTTGTTCTAAAACAGTACCTTTTAGACCCAAACTACTTTTATTATGAAATTGTGCAAAATGCAAAGCTACAGGGCTGTCCATGTTGCCATTATTAATGTCCCTTATATGCTTAGCATCATCACACCTCTTCCTCTCCAATGAGTTTGATCAGGTGGCTGAGCTGCTAATAAATCACTGGTCATAGGCTCATAGGTTCATAAGTTGGTACTAGGCTATCGGCCCTAGGGCCTATACAAGCCTAGCCATAACAATTCCCTGGCTATTTCTTCCCACACTATTTACTTTCCTGGACCCCTGTCTAGCAGGGTGACTGACATGATCCCCGGGGTGAATTCCCTTTCTCCCATCCAATCATCAATGTTCCTTTTGAAGAGGGCCAAAGAGGCACTCTGCTTGACATGTATGGGCAGTCTATTCCAGAGTCTGTGGAGTCTCTGGGTCAGGAACCTATCCATCCAGCATGTTTTGTTTATTGCGATGACAAGGTTTAGATCCCTGGAGTGTGTGGCACTGAGGGATTGGGATTTCTTTAAGTGTAGCATATCCAACAGCTCTGGGTTTGACATGGTCTTGTATGTTAAGCAGAGATCGCCTCGGAGTAGACGATATGCGACAGAGTATAGCTGGAGTTTTTTTAAGCAGGTCAGCATAGAGCATCTGCTTTAGGCCTGTGATTCGTTTAGTGAGGTATTTCTGTGGCATTTCCAGTTGTTGCAGATGTCTTGAGAGGTACATACCAAATGGGGCATTGTATTCTATAATGGGTCTAATGAGGGATGAGTACAGTGGGACAATGACCTCCTTTTTTATTGATGAAAAGCCCTTAGTGATGAGGTGTGCCACATAGAAGGATTTCCTGACTGTTGTGGCGATGTGATTATTGAAGGTGAGACCACTGTCCACCTATGTCCCTAAGTCTCTTATCACACTTTTGGTGTTTAGTGTACTGCCACCTATGTGGTAATTCACGGGTACATGTTTTTTCCCAGAGGGGATAATTATACATTTCTTGGCATTAAGCTTGTGCCCATGTCTCTGGCACCAAGCATCTGTTTCTATAAGGCCCTTTTGTGGAGTATCCACATAATTTGGCGATTCAATAATGGCTCCCAGTTTGCAGTCATCTGCGAACTTTGTTAGCCAGAGTCCCTTAGTGTTGGCCTGTACTTCAGAGAAGTAGATGCCAAACAAGAGAGGTCCCAGGACTGAACCCTGAGGTACTCCACTTGTCACATGTCTGGAGCTGGATTTGGAGTCGGCTACTTTTACAGTGTGGGTTCTGTCAGTAAGCCTGTTTTCAACCCATCGAGTGATGTAGGGATTAATGCCCAGCTTAGTATCTATGATTATTATCTATTATCTATGATTCCAGAGTGGGGGATGGTGTCAAAGGCCTTGGCAAGGTCCAGATAGGCTGTGTGGACTGCCTTACCCTTGTCCATGGCTCTGGAGATTGATTCAAAGAAGTCAATCAGGTTCAGAAGACAAGATCGTCCCTTCACAAACCCAAACTGGGTGGGGACCAGTGTTTTAAGGTTGCCAGTATCTTTGTTTATAAGTTCCATGATAATATGTCCCATGGCTTGGCAGATCAGGCTCATCAGACTGATGGGGCAGTAGTTCCTGGGATCCAAGATGGAGTTGGACAACTGTAGCTGTGCACCACCCAGTGGGCACAAAGCCTGAGGTGAGTGTATGATTAAACATGACACTTAGGTGAGGTGCCAGTTCATTTTGAACTTCATGTAGCACACAGCCTGGGATGTCATCTGTTCCCATGGATGCTGTATTCTTAGCTTTGGAAAGTGTGTTTTACCTGTGTGGCCATTATTATTGAAATTTGGCAATCTTCCGATATTGAAATGAGCCATTTAGGGGGTGAGAGGGAGGTGACATTGACACTGAATCGATCTGCCAGGATATTGGCAATATCCTTGGGATCAGTATATTTAATGCCATTCTGTTGTAACTCAGGGCAGATCTGAGCATTGCCATTTAGATTCTTGACATAGTTATAGAATGCCTTGTGGTTGTCTTTAGAATCTTTGGCAATTTTATTTTCGTAACTAGCTTTGGAGGATTTTATGAGGGATCTCAGCTTCTTACTGAGGCTGGTAAGGGAGTTTTTTGCATCCTGGGATTTTCCTCTTTTCTGCAACAGTTTATTCCTTTTGTTGTAAAGTTTGTTTATGGCAGGGGACCACCAGATTGGCTTCCTTTTCTTTGAGGAGAGCATCTTGGTTCTATTTGGGATGGCACGATTCATGCATGAGTAGATGTGCTCATACAGTGCCATCTGCATGGGTGTCATGAAGTTTCTAACTTCTGACTTGAGTAGCATGAAGTTGACTTTGGAGAAGTTTTTTTATGGAGGTTTCCTTACTGGGGGGTGGGGGTGGGATGTGGATGTTAAGGGTGATTAGCTTATGGTCTGACCTGACCAATGAGGGGGTGACCATAGGTGTGGAACATCAATTTCCCATGTTGGTAATGACCAGGTCTAGGAAATTGGAGCCCCTGGTGGGACTATGGATTAGTTGATCCAGGGCATTGAAATTTATGAATTCCAAGAACCGTTGGGCAAAGGTGTTGGTACACAAGTAGTTTTCCCAGTTAATGGCAGGGTAGTTGAAATCACCCAGTATTAGGGTATTTGGTTGTATATTAATATTTTCCAGTATGTTTAGACAGGTGTACTGAGAATCTTGGGGCATGGTGGGGGATCGGTAGCAAGCTACAATTTGGATTGCAGTCTTACCTAGTGTTAGTTGCACCTCGAGAATTTCAGATGCATTGTGTTGGGCAACTAACCTGGTGGTGTGAATATCCTTGGTGAATATGGACAATTGTCCACCTTTAGTGTTTCGATCCTGGTTTGGTGGCCGAAAAGTGTGGTAAAAGTTGTAGCCTGGTATTGCAGGGGTGCTCTGTGGATCCTTGAACTAGGTCTCAATTACTGCACAACAGATATCGATGTTCGCCATTTTTAGGAGTGCCTCGAGAGAGTGCATTTTGAGGTTTAGACTTCTAGCATTGAGTAGCATTACCTTCAGATTTTGCATGCTTGTACTTGTTACGGTGGTGGTTTTGTCCTTTGAACTTTGCCTAAAAAAGCCACTATAGAGGTGGCAAGAGCCTTAGCCAGTAACTAGAATCCCAGGGGCGACAGGTGCAGACCATCTCTGGCAAAGCATCGTGGTCTGTCAATCATGTCGTCCCAGGCAGACAGATACTGGATCCCCTTTGAATGACACCAGAAGCTTAGCCAATTGTTGAAGTCAATCATTTTGTCCTTATATTGTGGTATAATTCTGGGCGAAGGCAGGATGCTACTCAGAGCTAAGGTCATACCTACTTGGGCCACATGATCCAAGAGCTCTTCCATGTCTCTTTTCATGTAGTCCAGGGAGGTACATCTCAAGTCATTCACTCCAACATGGACAAGGACAGAGTCATATTTGTACTTGTGGAGTGACTTGAGTGCATGAGTTATGTGGTGGATCCTGGCACCCAACAGGCAGCTCACTGTAATTTTCTCCTTGTTCAGCCTAGTGAGTAGGACATAAGTGTGCCTGACTATAGAGTCACCTATGACTAAAGTGTTAGGTACGTTGACTTGCCTTAGGGGCTGTTGCCAGATGGCACACTAGTGTTGTGAGCTATGTGACACTTTGGTTGTGATTGGTGTTTGTTTGCATTTCAGCTTCAGATGTCCTTGTTGCTTGGGAAGGTTACAGTTAAGGGCCTCCGCATATGTGGATTTAGTGTTGCTATTTTTGGGTGTTGGTGGTGTGAGTTTAGAAGGGCTATGTGTTTCTTGAGGTGTAATGAGGGTGTTAATTTTCTCCTTGTGACTGTCTAGCACAATCTTGGGTGGAGAGAGCTTTGCTTCAAGTTTGGCTATGTAAGTGCATCTCTCACAGGTTGTAGTGTTGAGTGGTAGGAGGAGAGGGCTGTCTGTGACATGAGGCAATTGCTGCATTGCCCCACTATGCCCAGATTCACCAGGTAGACAGGAGAAATCAACAGAAGCTGACCCTTGGACATGCCTGGTTTTGTGCTTTTTTTTAAAAAGTACAGGAGCTGTTTTCCCTTACTTTAGCAAGGTACTTTGCAATTATAGTCTGTTTAGTGCCTATGATTAATTTCTCCTTATTACTAAGCAGAGTTGAGTGCTTGTATCAGTTTAAGGCTTCCTAGTGCTTTCCAGTAGGTATTAGAGCAAGTGGTAGTCACAGGGATGCTTAAAGGTAAGATGAAAAAAATGGTTTATCCTAAACACTGCAGTGTGCAGTAGAGAAGTCAGATGTGAAAGTAGGTATCCTAAGTTTTACCTGTCTAAAAAGTTAAGTTTTAGTGGAGAGTCACTATTTTTAAAACAGCAAGATAGATTGAAAGGGGGTGATCACTTTTGTATTTCAGTACTATGGATACAGTAGAATGGCCAATAAATGTAAATAGTTGAAGGGGAGTGTTTTTACAAAATGCTAATTTTGTGCTTACTCACACAAGCCAGTGAAAGCAGAGAGGAAATGAGATATATGGTCAAATTAACATGAGGCAGGCATCTAGAAAGACAGTGGTATTTAAGAACACAACAGTGACAGGGTAGGGAAAAATTTCTGCCTGACTCGCAAGAGACAGAGCTGTGGTGTCTTTTGAAGTTTTAATATGCAGTTAAAAGCAGAACACAAGCAAATCACAAGGTAAAGAAAACAAATCACAGCACTCAAAATATAAAAAGGCAATAAACTAATACAAAATACAACAATTAAAAAAGCAAACCAACCTTTCCCTCACAGCGAAGGGTAGCAGAGTCTGGGTGAGCCTTTCCAATAAAGCTCTGAAATGTTTTATTTTACCCCTTAAATAGAAGGTTTAGTTCCTAGCTCTACCCCCTCAGTGCACAAATGATTAACCTTAAGTGACCTCTTCTATCTTATGTATGAGTCCTTAATTGATCAGTTCTAATTTTACATGACTCACAAGAGGCAGAGCTGTGGTGCCTTTTGAAGTTTTAATATGCAGTTAAAAGCAGAACACAAGCAAAACACAAGGTAAAGAAAACAAATCACAGTGCTCAAACTATAAAAAGGCAATAAACTAATACAAAATACAACAAATAAAAAGCAAACCAACCTTTCCCTCACAGAGAAGTGTAACAGAGTCTGGGTGAACCTTCCCAATAAAAGCCTGGATCATAATTAAAGCTTTATCCCTGTATGACATCGAAGCTGCAAGGTAGAAGACTTGTACCTGTGTACTTTCCTTTTACTTGTTAAAATGCCAGAGAGCTATCAGAGTACTCTATTAATGGGTCTTTATCAAAATACTGAAAGTTTACTAACCTGAACACCTAAACGCCGACTCATATTCAGCGAACCGCAAATACACTGAACGCCCTAAACCGCGAAATTCAAAAACTCAGAATGTCATAGTTGTCCCATCCCACCACCCGCTACATACTGCCTACACAAACAAACTAAATAAACCGCATACTAAACAAAACCCTACTTATAAACCTAAACTAAACCCTACTTCTAACCCTACACTAAATCTTTCATATACCACCAAGTATGCACTTAACCCGCCCCCTAACCCTAAGGTCCGTAACTATCACACACTTATCTTAAAAAGCTATACCCAAACAAACTAAATAATCCACACACATACACTTACTAAAACCCTACTTCTAACCCTACACTAAATCTAACATACATTACCATCTATGCACTTACCTTACACGCAACCTAACCCTAAGTTAAGTAACTATCGAACACTTACCTTACGGAGCTATACCGCAGAAGGGCCAACCATGACGAACCGATGTTTTGAATTTCACGCTTCATAATGATCAATGTATTTGCGGTTCGTGGAATATGGGTCGGCGTTTAGGTGTTTGGGTAAGTAAACTTTCGATATTTTGATATAGACCCCTATTAATGCATTATCTAAAGAATACAAACTTAACTTTAGCAATGTATTAATTATGTTTATAAAACAGATTTATATTTTATTGAACAATTATATGTACTATTTGATCTTTTTTACCATGTTTATTGTAAACTGATAAAATTCACAATCCTTGTGATTTTTTTTTTCTTGCAATGAAAGTGAAATACAAATTCTGGTATATAACCTTGAATGTATGTAATGTCTGCTGTCTGCACAGTATGAGTGCATTGAAAATGACTACTTCTGTGATAATTACTTTATTTTGTATTCATGTCTTACTGATAAGAAAAAAAATCGATAGGTAGAACAAATGTAAGAAATGTCATATTCCTTGAATTGTTTCAGAATCCAAAACTGCTCCAATTGTAGATGGCTGCTGTACTGTTTTTCCCCTGAACAGATTTATTAATAGAATTTGACATTACCGGTGAAAATATTTTCAATATTCTTTTTAATATTCCCTTATAGGAATATATAATGCAGATCTACAAGATAATATGTAAAAGGTACTGAACTACTTCAAGTCTTACTAAATCAAAGGTTAAAATAAATATATAAATGTATAACATGAATAAATACATACTTAAAACATCTCACCTCTATTTCTGATTACATTGCTTTCATTACATCATACTTTGAAGTTTACTGTCTGATATGATATTCTAATGCAAACAATGTGAACATTCTGTCTGAAATTAGTATAATTACAACCACAAAATAGTGATTGATTACAGTATTAGTCAAAAATTCATGATCAAAAATGAAAAAGTGGGTGGTGATTAGAAGCCTAGTTCTGCTATCAGGTAAATAAAGTAGACAGATACTGCTAGCTCTAGTGTAGGTGGGAAAACAATGTTTATGCCCAAGGAGATCAGCATTCGCATAGCAAGTGTTGTGCTTAACATTCATCTGAGGATGGTGTAGGTGTGCATGTATATCTGATGCTGTCTCATCAACCTGTAAGGGGGATTTGGGGATTTGGCACAATGCTTGCTGTTAAGTGCCACCTTATAGACAGACAGGTAAATGGAGTAAGTGTCACTTTATGCCAAGTAAATAGTTTTAAGTCACATAGACCTACTAACAAGTGCTTGTCCTACAGTCTGAGGAAAAGGTGAAGGTAATGCTGCTCCTTGTTGCCTGGTTCAAACAATTTCAGCTGCAAAGCAACCAATGGCCAAAAGAAGGTCAAAAAAGAAAGGAAGAAATAAAAAAAAGTCATAAATTATCCTTATAAGATATGAACCCAAGCAAGCCCAATAGTGACATAAAATATGCATAGCTGCAAATAGTTGAAAGCCCAGTCAGAAAGATCTTTGTTCAGAATTAATATAGTTTAATAATAATTTTACAACAGAAGAATGACTTTGATGTACTACGCGCAGAGGTATCCGGTGTGTGCCCAGACCTGCAAGTCAACATCTTTGTTGTTATTAATGACTTATTTTAGGCATCTCATAAACATTACAAGAAATCAAGTATTTACGTTATTCAATGCTCTTTTACTTTTAAATTTAAAATTCTAAAAGTTCAGATTAAAGTTAAGAAAAGCTATTCATGACACCCAGCCCAGATTTGTTATGTTTACTACATTTTACTGGCACAATTAATTTACTAAGGAAATTGTTAATTTAAACAAATTCCCTGGACCTGAATAAAAAAAGGTAGATGAAATGTTACAGACTAGTTTGGCAATTAGCACAGAGGTATAAAACAATAACCTTCTTTATGTGCCCTAGTACAAGGTCTGAATCCTTCCATATTTATTTGACCACTGTTTCATTCTGAGCAAGTCACTTTACCAGACAGTGCACTTGCTGAAAAGGGACAATTTGTCCAGTGGGCGGCTTACTCAGGCAACAGATGTGTGTGCGTGTGTGTGTGTGTGTGTGTGTGTGTGTGTGTGTGTGTGTGTGTGTGTGTGTGTGTGTGTGTGTGTGTGTCTACATCTATCTATATTTGTATAGATAGATAGATAGATAGATAGATAGATAGATAGATAGATAGAGGTTACAGTTCTATGGAAAAGAGCATATTTGCTATATGTGAATAGGCAAACAGCTGATACCTACAGCAAAGAACTTTGTCTAGTCAAACATTTAGGAGACAGAAAAGTAACACATTAAAAACTGCTTGCTATGGGGATGCTGTGAGTTAGAGGGACAGAAATATGTAATTCATACTATAAACTTTTATAGTACTGGGAATTGCCTAATAGGATCATGCAAGCCATATAGTGTCAAATCAAATTTTGCTTTTAGTGGACCATGAAAAGATCAGCCATGTCTGCCCATGTGTGAGTGAAAGGCCTTTACTTTATAGTATAATGATTTTAGACTACAAGGAAATGCCAAATTAGACAATGGAAGGAAATAGCCTGCCAACATTGCAAGGTACAGACAATTCAGTTCTTTCAGCAGAAACATTCATAGCTCTGCATGAATGGCATAAAGGCTTCATACCAATATGGAGAATTTTACATAGAAAACTATCCAAATGGTAGTGTAAACTGCCTAAAGTCCACTGAAAACAGACCACAAAAAATCAAACATTGATTTTTTTTTTTTTACCAGAGAATGAATACCATTATATGCTTGTGTATGTGTGTGTGTGTGTGTGTGTGTGTGTGTGTGTGTGTGTGTGTGTGTGTGTGTGTGTGTGTGTGTGTGTGTGTGTGTGTGTGTGTGTGTGTGTGTGTGTGTGTGTGTGTGTGTGTGTGTGTGTGTGTGTAGAGGGGGTAGAGAAAGTGAATAAAATAAAGGATTAATGCTGAATATACAAATTTCCACAGGGAGAAAAACAAGAACTCTAGGCATACATCACACATCAAATAATGATATCTTCAAATGGAAAAAATTATATAATCAAAATATATTTGTATTGCTATCTTCTAATATTATATATCTATATCTGTCTATATATACTGTATGTATATCTATACCTATCTCTTTCTCTCTCCCTCTCTCTGTATATATATATATATATATATATATATATATATATATATATATATTAGAATCTTCATTATGTAACAGATTAAACCTTCTGTAATGTTGGCTTATGGGATATATGCAAATATTCCTGGACATAATGGTGTTTCAGCTGCATGACTTCTAAAAACTCATGACATTTTGCTTTTCACTTCTTATGTCTGTATGGTGCATTCAGGCCAATAATGCCAAACCTAGATAGCTGCAGACAAGCCAGTGCTAATACTGGAGATAGTCTAGAATACTTTTTTATTTGCAGTGCATGACTAGGGGGTGAAGCCCTCACAAAAGAATACTGATTTCTGCTTCATTCATCTTATTTACTTCAGTTTTGATGAAATGACTTGACTCATTTTGAATCATTATATTGTTGGTTATCCAAATATTTTTTTTTTAATTTTATTATCATTTATTGACTAGGTTAGTCCTAATGTGCCAATGTCCTATTTTCTGGAGAGACCCAAGGTGTTATTCATACTGTCCATGAGGAATCTGTCCAGCTCTCCAGAAAACTATCTCTGTTCTTTTTTCTGTGGACAAAGTTGCAAAGTGGGTGCATGAGAAAGGAGAAGGATGGAGGAAAGTGAGTTTGGCATGCAGATAAAAAGGCTGTTTAATGAAGATACCAATAATGTATCACAGATGAGTGTCACCAGCATTTCAGCGGAAATGAATGTAGAAAACATTGTTATTATGTAGGCTGAGGCAATTATAATTACAAGGTAGTCTGGATACATAAAAGCTGAAAAAATTATAAACGAGGAAGAGCCAGGTGATTCTACTGCTTTGCCATGGTTTCAAGCAGTGGATAAATGTTTTCCAAAAGATCATGATGACAAGGAATTAGAACAGAAAGGATAAAGGAAGTGATGAAAATGGAGTGGTTCTGTTGGGAGGGGTTCTTCTTGATGACAGGAAGTGAATGGCACCAGTGGAAGCTTGAAGAGTTATGCAGCTGCAGCAACATACATGGTGGTAGGGAAACATTTGCAGTGGTGCATTACTGAAACAAACAGACAAAAAAAGACTTACAGGGGTAAAACAAATGAAAATAATTACTCGTTGAACTGCTGAGCTATAAAGTAGCAAATATATGTTCATTGATTCCCTCAGGGACTGAGCATTGTGTGCCAGTTTTATAGTCTTTGATATTATAACAAATGTTTAGGACTGTATTAGAGACAAAACAAAATGATTCTCCCTGAAATGATTATTATTTTTTTAGCAGGAGTGCCATTGTTAAGTAATCTGCCTGTTTAGTCCAGAACTGCCATAATGACTAAATAGACATTAAAAACTATTTTAAGGACATTGACAAATACATATAGTTAACAGTGTTTATGATGAAAGACATTTATTGATGGGGCATGGGAGGTAAGGGTAATTAAAAGTGAATAATATTATTAAGCATACTTTATGAGTTATAAATTTAAATCCCATAAAGGATACCACCCATTACAACTGACAATGTAAAATATTTTACTTTTGTTAGGAAGATCATTTTTATAACTGAATATAGTAAATGTATATGCTACTCAATGTGATAAAGTGGTTATGTTTGAAGTCACCATCTCCCGTGACCCCCCTCTAGCTATGGCCAAACAAAAAATATTTTCTAAAGCTGATTACAGCCTCCTGAGGGATGGTATAAACAGCTTCACATCCCCCTCCCCCTTTCTAGGAACTGGCACCAGTATCCAAAACTATACCAAATTTCTATAATAACATTTATATAGATGCATGGAATCAGGAATACCTGACAGGACTAAATCATCCTCCACAAGGAAATGTAAACCTGTCGGTGGATATCTGCATTAAATATACTCTATAACAAAAGAAAAAAAAGTGCTATCCAGACCCAAGAAGGAGAAGGTACTCAAATGAAAGCAATCTCTCCTTAGCCTAAACAAGCGTATAAGAGCACTAGTGGAATCCTCCAAAGC
Source organism: Protopterus annectens (assembly GCF_019279795.1). Taxonomy (NCBI): domain Eukaryota; kingdom Metazoa; phylum Chordata; order Ceratodontiformes; family Protopteridae; genus Protopterus; species Protopterus annectens. The sequence continues at coordinate 1,502,350,640 of NC_056725.1, read as the reverse complement.
AAACTTCGAGTCCAGATTGGCCACATCTACCAGAGACAGTCATAAAGCCTTCTTCACATATGTCCGGAATCTTAAAGGTAGCACCCAGATCTGTTCAGAACTGGTGGTCAAGGACACCACATATACAAATGCTGTAGATAAAGGAAACCTGCTGGCTGACAGATTCAGTGAAAATGGCAGCCCTCTGTCCCCCATCAGTAAATCAGGAAATTCTCAGTACCTGCCCCCTTCCCCTTATATCTATTGATCAGACCATCACTGCTCTCTCAAAGGCAAAATATGCAGCCTCCATGGGACACAATAACATCCCAGGCTGCATCCTACATGAACTCAGGCATGAGCTCTCACCTCCATTAGACACCCTATTCAACCACAGCCTGAGTACTGGCTTCATCCCAGCTGCATGGAGGACAGCCGCTGTCATCCCCCTACACAAAGGTGGAGCATCCACTGACCCAAGCAATTATAGGCACATCAGCCTAACTACCCTGATCTGCAAGTTCATGGAATGCATTATCATTGACCTTATAAACAAGGACATTGGTAACCACCAAACTCTATACCCCACACAGTTTGGTTTTGTCAAAGGGAGATCATGGCTGTTAAACATAGTTGACCTCTTCAAAACAGTCACCAAAGCCACAGACAAGAGGAAGATGATGCACAGTGCCTACCTTGACCCTGCCAAGGCCGTTGACACTATTTCACACCCAGGCATAATACATAAACCCTTCCAGCTAGGTATCCACCCATATGTTACCAGATGGGTAGGTAACTGGCTCACTGATAGAACCCACTCAATCAAAGTAGGGGAAGCCACCTCTAGTAGTAGACCTGTAGCAAGTGGTATACCCAAGGATCAGTCTTGGGGCCTCTACTGTTTGGCATATACTTGTCTGAGGTTCAAACCACAACCAGTAGTCTGATCAAGTGTGCAGATAACTGCAAGCTGGGTGCTGTCTTACATTCCCTTAGTGATGTGAACATCTTCCAAGAGGGCTTTACCTAATATCATGACTGGTGTCAGAAGCATGGCAACAAAATGAATGCAAAGAAATGCATCATTATCCCCTTTGGGAAAATTGTCATTTCCAATACTTATGACATTAATAACAACATACTAAGCATGCAATCAGTCATGAGGGACATGGGCACCCAGGTTGATAGCAACCTGACTTTTGACCACCAAGTTGCCTCTGTTGTACAAAAGGCTGCCTACATGACCCAACTCATAAATCAGGGTATGTCATCCAGGAACAAGGGAGTCATAACATCATTGTACTCCTCCCTTATCAGACCCATTACTGAGTACAATGCTCCCTTTGGCATGTACCGTGCCATGCACATGCAGCATTTGGAGAGACCACAGAGGTTCCTGACCAGGAAAATCCAGGGTCTCAAACACCTATCCTATACAGATAGGCTAAAAGCCCTGTCCCTCTACTCAGTCTAGACTGCTCAGAGGTGACCTGTGTCTGGCATAGAAAGCCATGATCAAACCAGCCTTGATGGAGTTGCTGCATATCTGTAAGACAAACTAAACACGTGCAACCTGCATGCAAGGCCGTAACCTGGTCTGTGACATGAATATAACTTGTGTGCGGGATAGATTTGTGTCCCAAAGATGTGGCCAACTGTGGAATAGAGTCCCTCTCTATGTCATGCTGAGTACCACTCTAGGCCTCTTTAAAAGGAATCCGGATGACTGGATGGGAAACAGGACATAATCCCCTGGGATCCCACCTGTGTACCCGCTGGTGGTAGTAGTGATGATTGAGGCTCCTTGATTACTGGGCCAGTGCAGGGACATCACACTGACAGTACATACTGATGGATACAGCTGGCATATCACATCATGTACCATCCTTGGGCCCAGCTCAGTCTGCCAGTGTCATACAGGATTATTTCACAGATTGTCCAGGTCTCCCTGACCATTCCTGACATATTCTGGCTAGTTCAGTGTGCACCCAACACCTGTACCTGAATGCCTGACACCTATAGCTAGCATACTTGGTGAACCCCTGCAGCAGGACAGCAAGTTATAGGTAGTATTAGTGGGGGGATGCTGGCTCTGGCTCAGCAGCAGTGCATACATACTGAGCATGCAACATAAATGGAATGGATACAGTACCAGATATTCATGTACCATTACTGTGTCCCCAGGGGTCTGACATGTCACAGACACATTCCCCTAACTCTGTGGACAACCATAATGTATTGTCATGGCTGCCAGAACCATAAAGCCAGGGGGAGGGGGAGCCCCCCCCCCACACTTTTACAGCTGCAAGACCTGTTGGGAAAAATTAACGAAGAAGAGTTTTCACGCTAACATGGATTTGCAAGCAGAAGTTAAACTAACTAAACTAGTTGTTCATGTTCTCTTATTGCTCTGTGTTACAGGAGTTATGCTGCCACTGTTTTATTGATGCTGCCAGAGTCAGATTCATACCGGTAAGGAGAGTTTTGTTTTTTTTTATTTGCAGGAGTTATGTTGCTTGTGTGTGTGTGTGTGTGTGTGTGTGTGTGTGTGTGTGTGTGTGTGTGTGTGTGTGTGTGTGTGTGTGTGTGTGTTAAATGGCCCAGTTAGGTATACCTGGTGGTTAGTATTACTCAGGCTCAAACAAGAGCCTTTGTTCTACACCCATACCACCACTTGTGATTCAGGGAGTTGAGTCTATAGCTCTCAACTGTCCAGATTTTCACAGAATGTTTGGCTCAGAGTTTTGGTCTGTTTCTCTTAAAATTTTGGTTTTCAGACAAATCATTGAGAACTGAAGTCACTAAAGAATGATAGTCCTTTAAGTTTCAGTCTTCCTATCTTTCAGGAAACACATGGTAATACATAACACTTTATTTTAGCAACTGTCTAAGATTATACATGCAATATTTCAAATGTGTCCCTGGTTTTGGGCCTTTGCCCCAAAATAAATTTTGGCTTTTTCCAGATGTCCTTTACAATGAATTTGAGAGATTTAGTTGAGTGTCAAGTGGATTTTACAAGGAGCTGAGAGCTTCAGGGGAAGATAATTTTAGTGCTACTTATGCTAAGTCATTTGTGTTGTTAGTAACACAACAGGTAACATGCTTGCGTTTTGATGTAGAAGGCTGTGGGTTCTACTCCCACAGTATGCAGGTGGATCGTTGGTACTGTACTGTGTTGTACTTTAAAGGGACTGGATGCTGCAGTCCTACGAATGTCCTCCTTTAGAGGAGTTACCTAGTAACTATGTTTCTGTTATCAGTTTGTCATCCATTCCCCATTGCAAAATTACTAGCTTATCATTTTTTTAATGTTGCATAGGCAATTTATTCTTCAAAGGCAACAGGCACTTTATTTGAAACAATGAAATATAAAGTTTTTGCTAGCAGCAACCTCTTCATTAGTTACAGATCCCTTTAATGTGGAGTTATATAGAAGACTTACTTCTGCAGAGATTTTGCATATTTACTGATATTGGTGGATTGTAATGAGAAAAGTTTGAGTGGCCTTTTATGGTTGAAATTTTCTGAAATGGGTAGTTTTGTCATTATTGGTTCATGCATTTGGTCTCATTGCTTTCTAGAAGACTGTTCCAAACTACAAATTTAAAACACATTCTAACAAGTGGTGCTGTATTATACAAGGAATATAATTTAATGCAATGAGGTTAATACAATCAGTAAGGTGAATCAAAGAATGCATACATGTATGCTTGCTCACAGGATGTGGGAGACCAAAACTGGGGAAGAGACCAGTCACCAATGGAGTACATCAGGGTTCAATGCTGAGACTTTTTCTGTTTGGCATATACATCTCAAAAGTAAAAGGAAATACCAAAGGGCTTTGGCCAACTAAGTTTGAGATGACTGCAAGCTAGGAGCAGTTATTGAATCCCCAAATGACTTAACCATCGTGCAGGAAGGTTTGTCCCAAACAATAACTAGTGCCAGAATAATGAATTGAACCTAAACTCCAAGAAATACATTATCATTTCCTTTAGGAAGGCATCTACTCCAGGGAACTGCCAAATTGACAATGCCCCCTGAGAACTGACCAAGTTGTTTGGCATTTGGGAACTTGTGTGTACAGTGTCCTAACTTTTTGACCAATATGTGCCCAGAGTCATAAGAAAGTATTTCTATATTGCACAGCATATAAACAAATTGGCTGTGACTAGATCTAGAGATGTTATTGTCCCCTTTTACAAAGCCCTTATTAGGTCAATCATTTTGTATAATGCTCACTTTGGCATGTATCTGTCCAGACCCATGCAACAATTAGAATACCCACAGAGATACCTTACTAAAATGATACAAGTCCTAAACAATAGGTTTTGCCTGGACCACCTCAAAGATTTATCACTATACTCAGTATCCTACAGAGTGCTTAGAGGTGACATGTCTGGCATACAAGGCATCTTCCAACCTAATACAGATAGACCTACTGAACATCAGCAAGTCAAATGGGATCAGAAATAGTCCAGGTATCTAAACTGAATGTTGTAGAGAGCAATTCCTAAATGCTGCATCCCTTACATGGGTCCCCTCAAGTTATCTATAGTATGATCACATTTATTCTCACTAGGGCTAATATACAATTAACAGCCATAAGATAGGTAAGACCAATCAGGAAATGTTAATTCAAGCACCAAAAGGCTAAGCTTAAAATGTCCTCCAAGTGAACCTATATTGTGGTAGTAAATAGTTTTAAAAAATTGTCCTTTTTAGATCACTAAGTGCTCCTCTCACCATCCGCCCCCCAGTCTTCAACAGTTTCCAGTACCTCTGTGTATTGTCCACCTGCTGTGCAGGAATAAACTTTTTTCTTGCATGGGGGTCTACATCTATCAGCCATATGTACCCATTTTGCAAATATCTGGGTACTGCAGATGTCAGACACCTATTTGGAGGTCACCCTACACTACATATGCACCGCTCTCTGTTATTGTGTACCCCAGAGGTTCCTGGAATGTCCACATGTACCTTTAGTAGCACTCACCTATTTGTCAGATGTAGGCTGGATGACATGTTACAGTAATGTTGCCCATAGAGGACACCCAAGGGTTGATGGCAGTGATGTCTGTGGACACATAACAACACAGTCTGTCACAGCAGTCAAACCATGCCTGGTAGTCCTGGTACCATCTGAGGTTACTAGGCTATGGGCCATGAGCATGCATATACCTAGCCCACATCAGGCAGCAGCTGATGTCCCGGTGTAACTAGGACACAGGTGGTATCCCAAGGGTGTATGTGCTGTTAACCATCCAGTTGACCAGCTTACACCTGCAAAGGTTTAGGTAGCTACCCTGCCTGATGTGGACAGAGTACCCATTCCACTGCAGGTTGCTTGTGTGCGACACACATGTGCGCTGTTCACAAGGCAGTCCAGGTCACTCACCGGGTTGAGTGTATGTGTGTGTGTATGTGTGTGTGTGTGTGTGTGTGTGTGTGTGTGTGTGTGTGTGTGTGTGTGTGTGTGTGTGTGTGTGTGTGTGTGTTCCCACAGTGGAGCATGGCTTGCAGTTATGCAGCAGTGACAGCAATCTGTGGTCTGTGATTGCCATGCATGCCACAGTGACATAACTCCTGAGGAGTATGTATGACACCGAGTAGAGGGTTGGCATTATAGCCTAATACCAGGACAGGCCATTCAGCATTTACATTGGAAAGCATGTTTATATTAATGTTAATTTTACATTTTTATATTAATGTTACTTTTATTTACCAATGTAGTTATTGACATTTGCAAGGAACAACTGCCAGACATCAAGAAATATAAACCGGATACATTTACTGTTCGTCAAAAAGGTCAAGTTTATGCATAGCTGATCAGTTTTGCACAGTGTGGCATGTTGCTCAGCAATGCCTAAATGAAACAGAGGTATATACAGCAGTCTAACAGCAGATCCTCCCTGGCTGAACGGTTAGGGCACTGGCACTTGTACATTAGGTGCAAGGGTTGAATCATGACCATTTAGCTTTTTACACATTATAGGGAAATGTTGTAACTGTTTTTATTTGTTCTGTATATATTACAATATGTTAACTGTGGTGGTTCAGCTTGACCAAACGCCCATTTGCAGTGGAGATCCAAGTATAAAAGCCCCAGTTACACACAAGTGTCCAAAACTATTACAGTTACAGGAACAGATAATGTAGTTAAATGCATAAGTTTAGGAGATATAATAAAATAGCTGCACCGAATAATGAAGTAATATTACTGAACAATAAGTTACAATACTGTTGTATATACCTAAGCAGTAATTAGCTTGCTATGTGAAGCTAAGGCCAGCAACAAAATAACCAGACTTAGCAAGTTTCAAACCAAGGAACCTCTGCACCAAAGTCAGAGCATTGCACCAGTATGCCAGGTGAGCTGTGTGCATTTAGTGTTTATTTTAAAATATACCATACAGTGCAGTGATGTAACATTAAGAAAAATTTACCATGTATTGAACCCAGGACCCTCTGCATCAAAGTCAGAACAATGCACCACTAGGCCAAATTAGCTGTGGATATTTGGTATTAATTTTTAAATTATAACTTTCAGTACAGTGATGTAGCATTAGGGGAACAACTACACCCCTACCAGGTATTAACTCCAGGACCCCCTGACCCAGAGTCAGAGCAACACCACTCTATGACAACTAAGGTGTAGGGAATTACCCCAGTTCTTGTGCATATATCATAAGTCACAGTGATGTAACAATAGGGATTACACACACCTCCGCCAAATATAGAAACCTGAAACATCTGAACCAAAGCTCAGTCCAATACACCAGTAGGACATCACACCTCTGAAGAATTACCGGTGTTTGTACCAAGACAACCCGATTCCCAGTGACACAACTTCCACATATAATGGCAATAATGACAGCTTACTTGGGCCTGTGATGCAGACAATGACCCAGTACAAAGTCAAATAAATGCTGTTGGATGCACAGGATGCCTAAGATATCAGGTACACCTGACAATTGCACAGACTGTTGCAGAATGTCATCTACATATGGCATGGTTGTCATCAAACCTATTCTATGTGCTGAAGTACTGGCAGGTCAGTGCAGATTGACCTTACAAACTCATGACAGACAGGTCAGCGTCCCACACCATAGGCATTCAAATACACATGTACTGTAGTGCTATGTACTTAGCGCAAGTACCACAAAATGTAGATGACTGAAGAGTGTCCAAAGGTGCTTCTAATGTGAATGACATCAGCAGCCCTTGTAAAGTAGGGCAATGGGGTTGTTTACTGGATGAAACAGGTCTCAAAATGGTACAACCTACAAATGCACACACAAACTCAGACACACACACACTCAGTTATCAGTACCAAGATTAGAACCCCTACCTATCTAGTTGTATGTGCAAGAGTACTACAAAGAGTACCACAAAGCTTAGATGGCTGACAAGTGTCCAAAGGTGCTTCTAAGGTGACTGACATCAGCAGGCCTTGTAAAGTAGGGCAATGGGGGGTTTACTGGTTGGAACAAGCCTCAGAATAGTATAATCTACAAACACACACACAGTTTAGAATCCCTATTTATCTAGTTGTATGTACTATAGTGCTACAAATTTATCACATGCACCATGAAGCTTAGATGGCTGAAGAGTGTCTAAAAGTGCTTCTAAGGAGAATGACATCAGCAGCCCTTGTAAAGTGGTGCAATGGGGGGTTTACTGTGGGAAACAGGCCTCAGAATGGTATAACCTGCAAACACAGCTGCCAGTACTAAGATTAGAACCCCTACCTATCTACTTCTATGTACTATAGTAGTGCACACTTACTGCATGCGCCACAAGCCTTATGCATTTGAAGAGTGTCTGCCACTGCTGTTGGGGTGGATGGCATCAGTAGATGCTGACAGATAGGACACTATTGTGGAGGACACTCGTATCAGGGCCATTAAATGAGTGACTATTACACAGACATAGGCTTGTTTGGTGTGTGTATACAGATGTTAGTGTATATGATACAGAAACACACACAAGGTGGGTGATATGAGATTACAACCCATAAATCACTACTATTACAAAATGGAGTTCACCAAAGTACTTGCACATGCAATTGATTGCAATTGTGCAAATGTCTCCATCAGTACATCACTCTATGGCTTTCAGGGTGTCTGCCACTCTCTCTCTCACTCTATCTGTTTCTTTTTCTCTGTCTTTGTCTATCTCTCTCCCTGTCTCTGCCTGTGTATATTTTATATATATGTATATGTGGTTCTACCTGACATAATCGAAACCCCAGAACACCGATAACGCAATCACCGACACCACATAATCGACAGTGCAGAAACACGAAACCTCACATGCCCGACAACGAAATAACTGACGGTACACAAACACGAAACCGCATACACTGCACACACCACAATAACAACAATCAACAAACAAAGCACATCCCCTGTCCAAAAACCACACACACAACACAAGCACACCAAAATCCCTACAAACCCACACTAAACCTCACATACACAACTATCTACAACCCTAACCCAAACCCTAACCCTAAGGTCCGTCACTATTGCATACTCAGCTAACCCGCGCCCTAACTCTAACTCACTTAACCTGCCTCTAACCCAAAGACTATCACTACCGCACACTTACCTAACCCACTCCCTAACCCTAACTCACTTAACCCGCCCCTAACCCAAACACTGTCACTACCGCACACTTACCTAACCCACTCCCTAACCCTAACTCACTTAACCCGCCCCTAACCCAAAGACTATCACTACCACACACTTACCTAACCCGCGCACTGACCCTAACTCACTTAACCCACCCCTATCCCCACAGACCGTCAATATCCACACTTACCTTACTCGCACCCTAACGTCCGTCACTACTGCATACTTACACAGCCTTTTCCCATGTCGGCATCCTCGGCGTCGGTGTTTTAATCCGTCGTGTCGGTCTTCTGCATTGTCGATCTTCTGGCGCTCGCAATTCGCTTGTCGGTCTTCTGGAGTGTCGACTATCTCAGGTAGAACCGTATATGTTACCTATATATATATATATATATATATATATATATATATATATATATATATATATATATATATATATAAATATAACACTCCACAGATGGATAAGGATAATCCTGTCTGATAGGGGTGGGGAGAAACAGATAACATGTACAAATCGGTCTGTATACAAAGGCATATATGGACAACACAGTTCTACAGTGGGATGCATGTTCAGACATGGAGTGAAATTGTTTAAGTGTAGAAGCATGCCCAGTATGATCTTCAGTAGTAACAGTGGTACTCCAGTCCAGAGCTACTTGTACTCCAGTCCAGGCTTTTGTGTGCTACAGCCGATTGGCTGGTGAACCTGTGTAAACAGTCCAGAAACTCGGTGATATAGTGGCTGAGGTATCTCCTGGCTGTGTGCTATCCTTATTAACTGAGTCATATCTAGGGTGGGTACAGAGTGAATTGGACTGAGCAAAGGTTTCCATAATATTTGTGGTGTATTCTGCATATCACTGTGATTTCCTGGTATGTCAGTGGCAGATTGGTCTAGATTAATGTGAGGAACCACTGAAAAACATTTGTTTACTGACTCCACACAGTGTAGGGAACCTATGGTACTGCACAAATTGTTCTAGTGTGCACAGTTTATGTTTGTGTGGCCATTGCTTCCCATCCCCCCCCTTATATGTGTAACTTGGTCCTCGTGTACTGCAGTCACAAGCTTTGTCCACACTTGCCGCTGTTATGTATTTGTAGTTATGGTGTCACTGGGGTAGAAGTCATAACATCACGCATGGGGTTATAGACTTCCCACCTCTGACTGTACGTGTTTAGTAATTTGCCCATCATTGTGTCCCATACATCTGCTGTGGTCCTCAGAAGGTTTGTGTTGCACTGTTACCATAAGGCTATATGTTGGCCATAGCTGTCAAACTGTTACAGACACACATCTGGAGAAACACATAGATGACAGTTGTACAGAAGCCCAGACAAGGGTACAAGGGCCTTAATATTTCTGATCCAAATGTAGACAGTTGATAAAAGGTTTTTGTATTAGCTTTCCTTTTCTTATGGGTATGAAGTCTGCATCTCAACTGTCTGTCACTGATGTTTTCATATCAACCAATTTTGTTTACAGATAGTTTGCCAGGCAAATCCAAAGTTATGACAAGCAGAACAGATAGAGGAGACATAGGTGTGGATATTCTGTGAATCCCTGTAATTCCAGGAGTAAGGATGGTGCCCACTGACTTGTTGTTAGTACTGACACAGTAATGTGGCAACCGTTATATTCTGGTAGTACACTGACCTGTCCCAGAATGCTGTTATACTAGGCACCATGTACGTTACTCAGAGCTGTGTACTATCCATATGTGTGGCACCCTGTCCCTCCACCATCCAGCTTTCCTGCAGTAATATATATTTCTTCTGGGCAGTCTATATAACTCCTACTGTAGGTGTAGCTGACATGCAGATTTGTTGCCACAGGCAGTCTGAAACCATGGACCCTGGCAACCACAGTCCTATAGTTAGACCAGCAGGTCACAACAGCCACCAGTAAGTGATGTATACTTCCTGACACTATTAAACCACAAACATACAGAGCATATTGACCCCTGCATATTGTAGAACTGGAACAAGGTATCAAGTTGATTTTGGCAGGCTTGGGAATGTGTGGTCTTCTCCTATTACCTTACAAACATACATGTTACTGCAGTTCCATGTGAACATGGGTGTGTTGGGGGGAGGGGTCATACCGCTCAACTGTATACATCTTCACTGACTGTCCAGATGTTTGGCTCATATTTTGGTTCCATTTTTCATTAAACATGAGGTTGTGTGACAAATATTACTGAAATCATTTAAAACTGAAGTTGGAAAGTTATGACAGCCATCTGAGTTTCAGACTTCTTGCCCGCACTACAGAGAAGTCATGCCACTGCAACAGCTGTTATTGCATCAACTTTCAATGCTTGTAAGAGCAATCTTTATGGCATGTGCCTGATTTTGAGCCTTTGCCACACATTTCTTAATGGCTTTGTACAGCTTTCCTGCTGATGGAAGTTTAGACCTATGTATGAGACTCCAACATTGACATCCATGCATTTGTCTTATGAACCCACTATTTGTAAGTCTCTCATGTAGTGCAGGGGATTTTTCTGGCACTGGCCTACTGCATATTGTATGGGGGGGGGGCAAAACCTGGCAGTGTGTGCCTGTTGTCCCATGTAGCTGTCCATTGTCTGCTGCTATCCCAGTAACCCACTACATTCCCATGCATACATGCAACAATACCATACATATGCTACCACAGTGTACTACACCATTTATTTATTGTTAAGAAGGGTAACTTACCTTATGGCAGCAGCAGTTGCGAGGAAATGCTTCTGTCAGCTACACACAGTACACAGAATATACATGGTAAGGTATAGTTAGTGTGATGTGTGTGGGATCCTTTTTACTGTGTGGGTGAGTTGGAGAGAGGTGTCAGTCCCTGGGTCCCTAGGGTGTCAGTGTCGGTGCTATGCATTGCCTCTTTGCCAAGGCCAGAGTGTACTGGGCATGCCTACATCTGCCTACAGGGACAGGCTGAGGGGGTTCCTCCTCTGAGTCCCCCTTTGCCTGTGGTGACCATGGCACTGGTGGCAGGTTGTGTGCCCGTTCCCTGTGAGGTTCCTGCCACAGCTGTTTCTGCAGGATCATATTGTGTAGCACTGCACATACTATGAACATGTGTGAGCATGTGGCTATAGAGTCCTGCAGGGCTCCACCTGATATGTCAAGGCCGTGGGACCATGACTTGAGCATCCCAAACACACAATCTATGATGTTCCTAGTTCGTGCACGTGCCTCATTATGATGATCTTCAGTATGTGTGTGTGTGTGTGTGTGTGTGTGTGTGTGTGTGTGTGTGTGTGTGTGTGTGTGTGTGTGTGTGTGTGTGTGTGTGTGTGTGTGTGTGTGTGTGTGTGTGTGTGTGTGCATTTCTGATTGGTGCAATCATTCACAGTTCTAGTGCATAGCCAGCACCCCCCATGAGATGGCCATATGGGTTGTCCCCCCTGGCAAATGCCTGGCACAGCTGTGAGGCATGCCAGATGTGAGAGTAGTGATAATTGCCAGGACTGCCAGCACACACATTTATGATACTGCTCTGGGCATTGCACATGACCTGGCAGTTGATGGAGTGATAGCCATCGCAGTTGATGTAGACTCTACTGGCTTCACCAGGTGGTGCTTTGATGTGGACATGAGTGCAATGTATGGCACCCAGTACTTCTGGGTAGTTTGCTACATGGTAGAAGAGATGGATGTTACTGGTTCTCTCCTCAGGGGTGCTGGGGAAATAAATGTGCTCACTGCCACATCTTAGCCTGACATCCAGGAACTGGTGGAGTACCCTGGATGCGGATGCCTGTGTGACCCCCATGATGTCCCCAGTAGGTCATTGGAAAGTACCTGTAGCTAGTATTCTTAAGGCTACACATACCTTTGCTTCCACTGGGATGGGTTCCCCTCTGCCTGCTCTGAGTCTGAGGTGAGGGCAGCAGAGCTCAGTGAGTTCCTGAAGTTTGTCCCTGTCCACCCTGTAGCACTCTACTATCTCCAGCTGATGTAGCCTTTATAAGGTTACCCTGGGTCTGAACACTTCTCCTCCTCAGTCTGGGCCAGTTGTCAGCATCATTGTCATCACCTCCCTCGGTATGTAGCATGTATAGATGTAGCAAAGCAGCAGTAGCCCCTTTCATTTTGTCAGTTAAAATTCCCAAGTGTGTACTCCAATTGTCTTATGTGGAAAAATCAGATTGAAGGGTGTTTGCATACTTTATACTGGTGTGCTGCAGATGCTGCCGGTGTGATTGGCTGACTATGATACATTCCACCTGTCAGCTTCATTGTTGAGGGGTTTGAATGGGCCACTGTGAGTGTCAGAGGCCTTATTAAGCATTTATAGTTGATTGTCTTTTGTCTGCTATTTCCTTTTTTTTTCCTACATTTCCTCCAGCTAGTGGGAACATTGCTGAGTAGAAAGGGCCCTCCACTGGACACAACCAACCTGAGCATTTCTGAAATCAGCTAAGCATAGCTCAGCAGCCTTATACACACCCCTTGCTTAACTGTGCTTAGCTGGTTTCAAAAATGATGGGCAGTGCTTAGTGGTGCGCAAATCTGCTTAGTTGGGCTGAATGCTGCTCAGAATTAAATTTCTAAGCAATGCTCTAACTGCACAGCTAAGCATTGCTCAGTTTTCATTTAAATAAATGTACTAATTGGACATTAATTACTCATTACTGACATATTATTAAGTGTATATGTTTTACATTATATGACATCCCCTATGTGCTTTGATTACATTAGTTTACTTGGGTGAATTCACATCATATATCCAGTGACACTGAATATTTGGGCCAGCTACACTACCCTGGTTAACAAATATCAATTACTAAAACATTAAATAAAATAAAATTATTTAGCAATGCTTTCTCATATAAAAGCTGAAGGGTCTGTCTTGGTATTTGAACCACAAATTACTGCATACAAAGCCAGAACTCTAACCACTAAACAAACACAGCTTTCCAAATTTCAGCTATACAACTGTCCAAATTTCAGCTATACATTTTATATAGCTCTTTCATGATACAACTACAGTGGGGAAAAAAGAAAGAACCATTTTAAATATATATATATATATATATATATATATATATATATATATATATATATATATCAAAACCTGTCATTCTATCAACTTTCTAAGTTTGTAAAAGCAATATTTAAAAACTATTCCTATTTCTGGTCTTTTGCCCCACTTTTAGTACTGCATTTGTCCAGATGTCTTGCTCTACGAGGTTCAGAGGTGTGTGTCCGAAGACACTATTTTAATGTAAAGTGCCGTACGGCACTTTCACAATCCAGTGGGTGTGTTACAGTTCCTGTCACATACCCCCTGAATTCCATTCCATTCACAGAACCTCTTTTCAGTGTCCACGGACAGTGAAGGGTTTATAAGCTCCAATGTGTTTACACCAAGCTTGACACACCCACTTTTCATATCAGCTGCCTCTTCTGCCTACACCACAGCATCATAGCCCCTACACAGTTAGGTCCCTGCAGACATGGTGGCCCAATTTGCTATTCAGTAAACTTAGCTAATTTACATACACCTAATTACCTATACACTAGTTACAGAACTACATGAAAGCCTATGTCCTTAGCAACCACTGTTATCTGCCATTGTATGAGTCTGCATGCTGGCCAATATAATAGGGAATTTACTTTTAACTTAAATAATCCCCTTTTAATATTTTAATTTTATATTTGTCAGATCCTATGCTTGGGTGCGGTTACACTCTGCTTGCACATAGCATATGTGCATGTAAATTAACTTTTAATTTTTAATATTTTGCATCAGTTTTACATACCAATGGCCATTGTTTTGGCCATCAGCATGCCTGATGCAAGTAATACGTGCTTTACTTTGAGTTGTCACAGCCCCGTTTTTTTTTCCAGTCTTCTACACAGACAGCTCCTGCATGCATTTGTTATACAGACACGGCTCCTACACAGATGCCTGTCTGCTTTCTGGATCTGTAAATCATCTCATTTGCATGTTTTTCACCAGCAAATGATATTATTTATATTTCATGATTGCCTCCATGGTTGAACAGTGCTGGGAGGCTTGTGCACGCCTCCAGCACCGCAAAGGCTCCAAATTCCGTGTTTGAGCCATGACACTGCTTACACGGAGATTAGCTCCGTGTAAGCTTTATTGAATTTAGGAAATTATTTATGAGGAACAGACTGAAAATATGAGGCAAAAACCTGGACATTCTGCAAAAATATGTACATTAGGTATGCTCTTAGATTAAGGTATCCGGATAAGCCTAAAATAAACAGGACAAATGCTTAAATAGGAACATATTTTAAATTATTTGTGTTATAATGCATTTTCTGAAGCAGAGGTGAGTGTGTCAGACAGACTGAAATCTACCACTGGCAGCATCAAAGAGGTTTGCATACTTCCGGACCCTTCACCTGAAGAAATCTTGATAAAGCCTAAAATAAAGGGGAACAAACACTCAAAAATAAGAACAGATTTTAATTATTCCTCATAAAATTACAAACTTACTTAAATAAAAGGATTTGTGTTAGCATGAATTTTCTCAAGGAAATAAAACTCTGAAACTCAAATGTATGTCATTATTTAGTAACTTCGGTCTCCAATAACTGGCAAGAAACCAAATATTTTAGGAGGTTGAGACCAAAAATAAATAAAATACCTGGATTTTTTTTTTAAAAGTGTTATATTTTGGATATAATATGCTTCTTCTAACACCATTAACATATACTACAACAAGTATGAAACATTACATGAGGGAACTAATTTACATCAAAAATATACTAAAAAAAATAAAATAGTACTTAAAAAATAAACAAGTAAGTAAAACACAACAATTTTACAGAGAGCCCATTCTCTAAGTGCAATAATGCCCTCCAGGGTGTGTGTTAATGAGTGATTAACACCTTTCCATGGGTGTAGAGGCATTCTGCCTACAGTGTCAGGCCTCATAACAACCTCTGGGTGGGTGTTAATTACACAGTGGAAAACAGGATAATGAAGGATTTGGAGAAGATACTTCATCTGATAAAGAATGTATTTGTCAAGGTGAGAAGAAGAAAATGAGTGTACTGTTTTAGGAGAAGATGATAAAGAAAAAGAGTATGAAATTAAAGGCGCTTTGATAGGAGGAAGAGAAAGAAAAAAATTGGAAAGCACATGTAAAACAGAAAAAAATGAAAATGCTAATTTTCCATGTTAACTATTAGTATGACCAGGACCTAAATGTTGACAGGAGAATATCAATGTTTAAATGGTATAAGTATTTACATATTGATTTATTGTGCTTACTAGACACAGGATGTTTGGATTTTGAAAAAGGACAACAGTTTAAACAGCAATAGGGTGGAGCATTCTATCGGGTATTGGGAAGGAGGCCTGTAAAGTAATATGATTGCAGGAATACATCTGAGCACACTATGCTGGGTGCTACGGTTATAGTACATGATAGAACAATTGTCCTGGATTGCATTATTAGGGGCATTTTGAAACAAATCATGGTAATGCATGCTTCTCCCTTTCAAGGAAAGAAAGGTAAATGTCACCTAAAGAGAAAAACACTGATACAAAGAGAGACAGACATAGATATATATGAGTGAACAGGCAAGTAAATGTGACAGGAGGTGATTTCAATTGTGATTA
This sequence comes from Protopterus annectens, assembly GCF_019279795.1. Lineage (NCBI taxonomy): Eukaryota > Metazoa > Chordata > Ceratodontiformes > Protopteridae > Protopterus > Protopterus annectens. Next base: position 1,502,334,413 of record NC_056725.1, on the reverse strand, counting down.
TTTAGTAAAGAAATAATTAGGACAAATATGTTGGGGGTGTATGAGAAGATAACACGAACATTTAGTTTAAATGCAGGGAGTGAAAGAAAATGAATATAAAGGAAGGGTATGATTAAAAAAGAGACTGATTTTGTCTCATTGTTTGAATTATTGAAAGTGGTAGGAAGTGGAAAATAATAAATGGTTTATCCAGTCATGCCACAATCTGGGTTATATTTGGAAGTTAAAACATTCTAAGGTTAGGGAATGGGAGAACAGAGTGATGGGTAAATATGTGACTAAAAATAAGAAAAGGGAAAATGAAATTGTGTGAAAAACACAAAGGAATTGTACTTTTTTAATTAAAAAAATGGACAATACTGGATAGCATATAAGCAAAAGTACAAACCACTGCATAAAGACATTGAAAAAGAGCAGCATATCTATAATCAAAGAGTGATTACAGAAAACTGTAAACAATTACAGTAGTAAATTCAATCTAGAGATATGGAATGGCGTATGAAAGAAAAGGATATATTGTAACTAAATACACTGAAAGTATGTAACATGCTTAAAACACAAAATATTTAATTAAATGGAAGAAGGAAAAATGAATCAACACCTAACTATGTAGGTTACATTCACCAAAAGTATAACAGCAGAGGTGGAAAATGCAGATATTTTAAAATATGTACAAAATATTTGTAAGAAATGTTCTTGGGAAGGAAAACACTGGTAACAAAAAAATGGAATGTTAGTAGGGTAAGTACAGAAGTAAATGAACTTTTACAGAAAGAAATTGCTAGAGAAAACCAAGGCAGTAAGAAAGTATAAAGTGGATTAAATACTAGGAAATGTTCAGTTATACAAATCCTTTTACATGGAAGTGACAGTTTCAGGCAAATCAGATTTCATTTTGTTTATTGCAAGTTTGAAATAAGTGGTTAATTCTGAGGTAAAAAGATAATGAGATAGATATAGGGATGATAAGGCTAGTATAGAACAAAGATAGTAAAAATCAAAGCATTAGAAACCTGCAAACCTGTGTATTGTAGACTTTTGGTGTGTCTTTTGGCTTTTCCCGGTTAGGGGTCACCACAGCGGAACTCCGGACCGCTAATGATTGGCAGTAGATTTTTATGTGACGAGTTGCCAGCCCTGACGCACAACCTTCAACGAAGGTACGCCCATTCACGCATGTCTCCACACAGAAGATGCTCTAGCTGAGAATCGAACAGGGCAACTTCTTACTGTGAGGCAACAACGCTACCGCAGCACCACCACCGCAGTCACTATAAGGTAATAATGTCTTTTTTTTTCAAGAAGGAATCAATAAACTTATAAAGAAAGAAGGTGAATGAGTTTATGAGGTGAAATGTACAGATAACAAAATTCTGATACCAATAAAAGAAATGGATGAGATAAAAGGAAGGAGAATATTGTAGCATCATAAAAGCATATGATAATCTGTGCCAGGAAGGAATAATGAAGACATATGGTGTGCCTGGTCTGGCTATCAAGCTCTTTAAGTCAGTCTATGGGAACTCCTGGTTGATTCATTTAGTCAGTTGATGGTTAGATGAAAAGTAAAGCAAGGAAATAAATAAAGCAGAGGTACCCCATAAGCCTGATCCTATTTAAAATATGAAGTAGATCTAGAGATGAGTGAGACATGTTGAATTTAGACAGGAGATACAACTTTCATTATTGAGAGTTATGCAGATGACATAGGGATAATGAGTGGGTGTAGTAATAAAAAATTTAACATATTTTGGAGGTAATTTTAATCATTTTGAAGCTAAATGAGGACTAAAGGTAAGAAATATGAGGGAGTGGTGAGAGCTGGAGAGATTTATTTCAAGTTGAAAGTGATCAAGATCATAGGAGTGGGTTTTGGTAGAGAACCTTAATGACAGGGCAGTGGAGTGAATTATGCAGGAGACAAGGGATTTATGGTATTCTTGGAAAACTTGTAGTCTAACTTTTTATTAAAAAATGAATCTGATGCATTCTGTAATTGTAGGGAAACAGTTATGTAGGACGAACACTTATTTCATCTAATGATTTGAGACAGTAATATAAACAATATGTACACTGAATTGTGGATAAAAATTAAATCAGTAAAGAGGAGTATTGCATATATTAAAAAGAGAGAAGGGAGACATAAGCTTAATTTATTCCTTAGTTGTTTTTTCAAAAACATTCATTTTGTTCTGGCTATGAGCAAAACGTTATGAATAAATGTACATGGTGATGGGTAAGCTGCTGCAAACAAAATATTATAAGTTTTTTTTAGGAATTCACACTTAAACAAAGAAAGTTAGGGCTGAAGAGGAGGATACAAAGGAGTAGCATATGGTTATAAAATAATGGGTGATTGCAGTACCACTAAATTAAAAATACAGAAAGCATGGGGGTGCATTGGCATAATGGTTAGCATGTTTACCATACGCAATGTGCAAAGTTTTGATTCTCAAATGAGATAATTGGCTAGGCTCAAAATCACCCACATGGTCATTTAACCTAGTACTAACCTACGAACCTATGAAAATACAATAAAGAAATCTTACTGCAATGATGCATGGCAAGGTCTGAGATAATAAGTATAAACAGCAATAGAAACAGGGAAAAAGACTTTCAAAAGTGAAAGAGTATAAAGACTTGATATGAAGGTTAGAATTAGATAATCATTTTATAAATGCAAAAACAAAATATTAGCAATTTAGAGAAAAGTGGTATAATGTTTATAGCGTCAAAGGTACTGTCTAGGCAATTGATCTGTGAGGATCTTAAAATACATAGCTTTATATTCCCATGGCAGATTTCACCCCTTATATTTTGAATACAAATAATACAGAGGTGGTCAGAACAAGGACATATATATTTGAATGCAGTCAGATAAGTACTTTGCTTTATGTTGAGTGAAAGACGGTTCCATCAAAGATGTAATGTCTGTGATCCATAAATATCCATCCAATATTTTTAGTTTATGCTGCATGAAATTTGTTGTAGAAATTGAGATCTCTTGAGTGGGAGCTCATGCTACCATTGAACCTGAACATGTGTAATAGATCTGAAAGGATAGGGTCTGTTTAGGCTCTATGCATGAGGCAGGGTGGGCCTCTTAGTAGCCTGCATGATGCAGAGAAGATGGGCACAGCCTTGAGATGATCTGTGTACCTTTGGTGATGCAGGCCATTATTATATTTTAGTTAGAAAGTGTTGTGGTTACTCCATTTGTGACAAGAGACTGGACAAGTACATACCAAAGAGAGCACTGTATTTAATGATTAGCCGGTTAACAGCTAAGTACAATGCTGTGATTACATGCCTGGACATGGATGTTATACTTTTATATATAAGCTCTGCAATGTAAACAGGAGTTTCTTACAATATCTGATATGTAGTGATCAAAGAGCAGCTCATTGTTGGCATCCAAGACCCTGACTTTGGGATCAACTTTCATGGGCATTTTGTCAATATCTTAGTTACTAGGGAAGTCAAGCTTACCAAAGGATATTATTATACATTTCTGGCATTTATTTATAGTCCATTGTGTTGACACCAGCTATTTGTTTGGAAGATGCCATCCTGGATTATTTTGGTGTCTTCATTAGAGTTTACGATGGCACCAAGTTTACAATTGTCTGTGAGCTTGGTCATTCATAAACTCTGAACGTTTGCTTTCACCTCCTAAAAGTAAAGGCAAAACAGTAGTGGTCCAAGAAAAGATCCATGGGTGTACATCATTTTTGACAGGTCTTCTGGAGGAGTTAGAGTCACCCACCTTAATTTTCTGAATTCTAAGTGTGAGTCATTTTGCAACCCAACAAGTTACAGAGGGAATTTATATTTAGCTGGAAGGTTTTCTATATGATACCAGAATATGAGATGGTGTTGTATTCCTTTGTAAGGACTAGTTATGTGGATTTTACATTTTGCCTTCATCCATTGCTACAGTAACTTTCTCAAAAAATCAGCTAATTTAAGTAGGCAGGGTCTTCTCTTGATGAATGGAAACTGGCTTAGTTCAAGAGTTTGTATTTTAACTAGGCCCTTATTTAATAATTCAGTATGATCTTTTCAATGGCCTTACAGATGAGGCCGGTCAGGCTTATGGGTCTATAATAACAGGGGTCTGTTTATGCCTCAAGCTTGTATAAAGCATGGCTGTTGCTGTCCTCCATTCATCTGGCATGAAGCATGTTTGGGGAGGAAGACACAACATATTTATTTCTAGAATGTAAAAGAATAAAAAAATTGGAAAAACAAGGAACCATGGAAAGGTGAACTTTTAATAATTTAACTAAACATATCATTTTATATGTTTATTATGAGAACCTGAAAGAACAGAGGATAGGCTAGATCAGAAATTGTTTGCATTTATCTGAAAACTTTAGCTGGTGAGATGTAATGACATTTTATATTCCAGACTATGAGACGAATACTAGTTTAGAAAGGAATTTGAAGTATTGATTTGCATCAAAGTACTGGGCATAATGAGATGAAAGGACAAATTCATGCAGCAATTTTTTGATGTTTAAATCTTGAGATTGGTTGCTCATATATGTATATACAACATGTATATGTTATTTATTTGACTAGAAATAAGTTTTGTCAGTTGATAAGTGTCATGGGATCTTTTGCATCCACCTGAGCTATCATCAGCACAGAAAGACGGAACCTTGGCTTACTGTCTCATCCAAAAGATGTGACATACTCAGGGGTGCATCATCCATCTTCTGTTGCAGGGCTCTGTATGTAATGGATGAGTACTCCTAGCTCCTCAGATGACAAAAGAACCCACAGCCTTCTGATCTTCCAGCATCAAAGAAGAGTGAGCTAGCTGTTGTGCTACTGACACTGTAATATGATTTTCACATCAGGCTTTAAGACTGTCTGCCTAAATGCTCATCTAACTTCTTATGATGATCAGATGCAGTGGATTACATTATTATGGACATTTCAATACAAACCATGGTAATGTATGCTTATCCCTCAAGGAAAGATAGGCAAATGTTACTTGAAGAGACACCTCTATAGGCCAGTATGGCTGTTGTAATGAACACCTTGACATACCCATATAACCATGATAAATAAATACTACTACCTAGCTTTCTATTCCATTGTGAGATGTCATAGAGTCAAGAAAGGACCTAGAGGTATGCTTAATACTATGATGGCAAATAAAAAATACCTATGCAACAAATCTATATTTCTGGGGGGTGCCATACATATGTTGGGCAATGTCTGCAGTACAAAGACTCTCAAATGTAGGATTGTAGATCTTCCTCATATCAGTAATTAAGCTATAATTGAAGATGCTCTTTTCTGACTCTGTACAAGTGTCATAGGTAAACTTTTGATCCTAAGACACTTCAGTCTTGACTAGAAAGTATGCAGTGATTTTTACATACAATGAGATAATTAAACTGTTTGTATTAATTTAGCTTTTTACTTCACAGACTATAAATGAGAAGTTGTTAGTAAGAGACGTACATTAAACTAACAACTGATCTCAAACCCCAAAATAAGTCTGCAGGAGTCATGGTCAACTCTTTTAGTGATCACTTTCTCATATTAGCCTCCAAAGCATACACTGCATAAATTACTGGACTATAAATTAGTCACTGCCTTTAAATAGCAATGCTTTCTCCCCTATGGCTCAAACCAGTGTCTCTTAAATGTAGATTATACATAGTTGTAAACTTTCATTATAATTCATCTGTGAACTATTTCAAAATACATAAGAAAATATTAGTATATTATTCTTGAGTTTCTCGTTATACTGAATCCCTCATAACTGAGTACAAAATACATGGAATCCAAAAACGAGGTCCTTGTCCGTAGGAAAGACTCAACAACCCACAAAACCTAAACGCAGTTTATTAGTATAAAACCAAAAAATAAAGCGTTTTTCCCACTGCAGTCAGTGGCTTCTTCAGAGGGAATATAAAATAGAGCGCAAGCTCACCAATTATAACAAACCAAGCAGGAAATGACGTGATCAAATTTCCTTATATACAAAAGAAAAATTCTTTGATCATATATTTATACATTTAAAATATAAATTTAATGTACTGTAGAATGTATCACACCTCTGTGCCTATTGTTTCATATATTTCAAGAATACATTAAAAGATTGATTAAAATTATTAGAACAGTTAAAACATTAGGATGTTAGAATGTTAGCATATAAAACTGCATTAACACGTGGATGCATACTGGCAAGTAAACACTGGCCTATAACAAGCTTAAAACACTGCTATACCTAACTTTCAATGTGGGAAAAAATATGTATATATATAATACTAAGATCAGGTAATGAGTCCTTAATTGGATCAGAAAGACCCAGTAAAGGTGGTATTTAACACTCTTAAATATAACAACTCATGGAACATCTTCCAACCGAGAAAAAAGAGGAGTAACAAAATTACTAGCAGAATTATCCTTGTATTTGTCAATGTGTATAGAGATGTAAACAAGATATTCAACCTATATTTTGTGTGTTGTATATTATATACCAACCTATCTAAGATAGCTCCTAAGTTTTAACACTGGGGCTATATTGCAGTTACTATTTAAACCAGGGTACCTAAACGCATCAAGGCGTAACTGCCATTCAAGCTCTTTGTTCTCCAGTATTAGGGAGAAAGGACCACCCCTCATTCTCAATGGGACTTGGTCGATGGCCATAAACTGGAAGCTATGGCCTGGATTAGAACCTATGTGTTTTGCCAAAGCGTTATCACTTTTATTGTTCTTGATAGCATAAGAGTGTTTGTACATACGGTCACGCACTCTCCGGTCTGTTTTACCGATGTAAAACGCTTGGCAACATACACACATTGCAATGTATACAATGGATTTACTCTCACAGTTGAGTGTAACTTGGATGTAATACTTTTTGTCCCTCACTGTGAATGTTTCACCAATTCTAACATTATTGCACTGTTTACAAAAACCACATTTCTGCATACCTCTCTTTTTGTAGAAAGTGTTTTGTGGTACATCTCTCTGCAATAATTCTTTAAGATTACAAGATCTCTTAAAGATAAATCTTGGCCTAAGCCCTAATTTTTCAGCCAAGAATGAATTAGAAGAGATGAAATGCCAATTTTTGTGTATAATGGCTAAAATCCCTCTGGTGTTCCTACTATAGGTCGTAATAAAACTCAAAGCAAACTCACATTCCTCACCAATTATTATAGGTGCAATTCTAACCTCTTCATTGAAGCTAGTTTCAGATGTCATTGCAACTGAGGTGAGGTCAGTGTGTGTCAACTCCTGTTGTATTAACTCCTGTTGTATTAATAGAGGTTTGTAAAAGCCATTTGTTCTCTTAAACCTCACTTCCTCAATGAGGTCTGATAGCAATTTGACAATAGAACGTTTCTGTTGATATGGGTGGGAGCTGGAAAAATGCAGAAAAGAATTGCAATTCTTTTCTGCATTTTTCTGCATTTTTCCAGCTCCCACCCATATCAACAGAAACGTTCTATTGTCAAAGGACAATTGGTGAGAGCGGGAAGAATGTGCAGTACGTTGGCTGATTTCACTAAAGAATGTGAATTATTAAGGGAAATGTTTTCTAACAGGGGTTATCCTGACCAATTGCTATCAGACCTCATTGAGGAAGTGAGGTTTAAGAGAACAAATGGCTTTTACAAACCTCTATTAATACAACAGGAGTTAATACAACAGGAGTTGACACACACTGACCTCACCTCAGTTGCAATGACATCTGAAACTAGCTTCAATGAAGAGGTTAGAATCGCACCTATAATAATTGGTGAGGAATGTGAGTTTGCTTTGAGTTTTATTACGACCTATAGTAGGAACACTAGAGGGATTTTAGCCATTATACACAAAAATTGGCATTTCATCTCTTCTAATTCATTCTTGGCTGAAAAATTAGGGCTTAGGCCAAGATTTATCTTTAAGAGATCTTGTAATCTTAAAGAATTATTGCAGAGATGTACCACAAAACACTTTCTACAAAAAGAGAGGTGGTGAAAAAATTTTGTAAACAGTGCAATAATGTTAGAATTGGTGAAACATTACAAGTGAGGACAAAAAGTATTACATCCAAGTTACACACTCAACCGTAAATCCATTGTATACATTGCAATGTGTGTATGTTGCTTTTACATTGGTAAAACAGACTGAGAGTGTGACCGTATGCGGGTACACTCTTATGCTATCAAGAACAATAAATGTGATAACGCTTTGGCAAAACACATAGGTTCTAATCCAGGCCATAGCTTCCAGTTTATGGCCACCATCAAGTTGAAATGATGAGGATGGTCGTTTCTTTCTCCTAATACTGAGAACAGAGCTTGAATGGCAATGATCGTTTATTGGCTTTAGGACTAACCTTGGTTTAAATAGTAACTGCAATATTAGAATGTTAAAGGCTCGAGACTCTTATATGGTATACAACACCATACACAATAAACAACAGGTTGAATATCTTGTTTACATCTCTATACACATTGACAAATACAAGGATAATTTCTGCTAATAATTTTTATAGCCTCCTTTTTTCCGGTTGGAAGTTGTATGATAAGTTGTTATATTTAAGTGTTAAATACCACCTTTACTGGGTTCTTCTGATCCAATTAAGGACTCATTACCTGATCTTAGTAATATATATATATATATTTTTTCCACATTGAAGTAGCCGTGTTTTAAGCTTTACTAGTTATTTATAGGCTAGTGCTTACTTGCCGCGTCAAATCCAAGGCAGTTTTATATTCTAACATTCTAACATTCTAATGTTTTAACTGTTCTAATAATTTTAATCAATCTTTAATGTATTCTTTGAAATATATGAAAACAGAGACAGGTAGGTCTACAATACATTAAAATTTATATTAAATTTTTATTTTAAAATGATAAAAAATTTGATTTTTTTGTTTATATTTAATATATGTTCGTCATTTCCTTCTTCATTTTTTATTATTTCCTCTGAATTGGTGTTACTTTTATTTCTTATTGAAGAAGTTTAGAAGATGGTCTGCTAAAATGTTTTTTTTTTTTATTTTTACAGGTTTCTGAGGTGTAGGTTTGTGGGTTGTTGAGTGCTGAGTCTTTCACTCGGACTAGCTTGGATTCCATTTGTTTGTTTTTCTTTTTTTGCAAGTTTGAGTACAAAATACTTTGGAAACAGCATCATGAAAATAGAGCTCAATGGTTTATATCTCACTACCATTTACTTAGAAGCAGCATTAGTATTATACATATATATATATATATATATATATATATATATATATATATATATTTAAACCTAATAAATAATCACACAACTGTATTAATTTTTCCATTCCTGGTAAACTAGTCATTGTAACACTTGTCTCTCAGTTCCTGTAGAAGCTTTTAAATGCTTCAGCTATATTTTCAAGCACATTCCCATGCTTGCGTATGTTTTCTATTAGAGCTGAAGTTAACAGTTCTTATTTTGTAGCAGACAGTT